>NC_071088.1:120398629-120546129 GCF_027358695.1 Spea bombifrons
TAAGATGTATATAGAATGCATATTGAAACTCAAAGGATGTATGATGCAGGATTGCCCTGACAGTTCCATTAAACATGGTGCAAGGTGGGATTTGCACAGCGTTTATAAAGCCAGTCACGCAAGTTTCAGAGATCCGAGACCTTGATCACTCCGCCAAAGATCGTGAACTAGACATTTCAATCAGGACAGCATTAGTGATCAAACACAATGTATCATTTTAATAAAATCTGCGCACACACAAAGAAACACTGTAGCAATGTTGTGCACCTGGGCAATGGCAGATGCTTCATCATGGTGCATGCACGTTTCACTGAAAATCACAATGTTTATTCATATCATAATTGAAAAATTGAGATACCGAAAGGAAGGACAAGGAGGAAAAAAAGCAGCGTTAGATGTAGCCAAATACCCCAACAGGGAGACCTGACCCCCACCCAAAAGCTCATCACAAATGCTAACGTTCCTCTGAATGATCTGCTGCGGTGTAAGCCCCACAGCAGATCAGAGGAGGAACGTATCTTTATGCTGACCTCCTCCAGCCTATCGATCCATTAAATCACAAAGGGGTTTGATCATAAATAAAAGGTTAATAGATGTAGTTGTGTTGGCCCAAGAGAAGTAATTCTATTGGAAGAGACCTCTGAGGTCCAGAAAGCAACAATATCTTTTCCATGGTGGCCAATGAAAAAGGTTAACATCTTTTGACTGAAAACTTCATAATCAAGCAAGAATGCCAAAAAAGTATTTTATTATATATTAGGTAAATGCAGATACTCTGTTTCCATTTTTTATTACATTGCAGCTCTCCAGGACTGGTGTCTCTGTACTGCTGTGTAACTAATGGAATATAAAAGGTGACCAGTTCTTCATCATCATCATCAGCCAACAGAATACTCATTGTTACTGGAAGAGGAGCCTTCCGGTACCAAACACACTTACAAAAGAGATCCTACCATGAAAAGGAAATATTGCCATTTATGTATTTACATTGTATAGCATTATGTTAAAATGGAGTTCTGTATACTGCGCTACACTTCAGCTGCTGAATCTGGGAACTTAGCTCTTCATGGAGAGTATCCACCATAACTTCGTAGTGCTACTATCACAAACTGCTTTCAAAAAGTGTCACCATCCAATAGAGCTTTCACAAAACACTTTGAAATCACACATACACCACAAAGCATCTGCACCATGCGAGAATGATTGTCGTTTGTACATACTCCTCTTATGACACTCACACTTTTTGGAACTACACTGCAAAATGTTTAAATGATATGTTCCACCTTTTATGGCACAATTATACATATTGCAGGAATGGGACATTAAGGAAAATTTGGTGGCAAACCCTTTTACAAATAGTTTTCACCCTCCCCGTTTATGTAGCTGCCACCCCATCTTTTGACTACTACGTGTCAACATTACGTCAGATTATACATTTGCAGCTAGTTGAATTTTTAGGAATGACACTTAATAAAAGGTCTACTTTTGGTGCAACTCTAGTAGATATCGTTAGCCATGCCTTCACAGAATCCCATGACTGTGTCTGCATCAGCGGTCTCCATAACACTACACATCATCATTACACGGTCTTTGCTCTCCACACCCAAAAGGAAGAGGCTTGGGGCAACCCTGACATTGCTCAAAACAAAGTACTTTTGGGAGACGGCTAACACGGTGCCATCCCGTCCCTCTGACCAGATACTGAAGCAGCTTTTGGCACTCATTGGTTAAGCGCGAAGAGCACTTGGCACATGCTCATCAACTCTGTTTTCCCACAGACAATCAGTCAACATTTTGTTTGATGGGTTTCAGGGGTGTTCGTTACCAAAAACATTTAAGGTGTTCACAGCTACTATTCAGCTTTTCCCAGTTGAACCATTATTGTTGCCCTTGCAGCAGAGTAACCAAGCCATCTTTACAGTAGGAACTTTTGCAAGAGATACCGCAGCTACATGAAAATATGTTAATCGTAAATATAAACACGTGGCACGCACTGCCTTAAATACCTGCCACGTCCTAAGGTTGATATGAAATTTTGGTGAACCTGCCAAAAAGCATGCTTCAGACGTGGCTGCTGGTGGCAACCACATGGAAGGGTTTATGGCAGGGGTGTCCTAGTTTTTTCTGCAGTGGGCCACTTCATCAGAGTTGTATACATGCGAGGGCCACACTCATTTTTCACTGTGAGAAAATATGGCCTTTAATAAAATATGCAGATTAAAATAAAGTAAATGACACAAAACCTTTACTTTTCCTCTCGCTAATTTCTGGGCCTAGAAAGGTGTGTGACTGCAAATTCAGGATAATTAAAAATGAACTACTTCTATTTATTCCAGGGATGCACCAAAATGAAAATTCTGGACCAAAACATTCACGGTTTGGCCTAAACCGAAAATGACCCCCTACCTTTAAAAATAATAATAAAAACTCCCATTTTTAATAAAAAGTAGGTAACACACCACAATTGGACAAAAAAAATAGCAATATGACTTGGCATGATAGGAGTGTGATTGCTAACAGCAATCACACTCCTATCATACCCAGGCAACCAGTAAATGCTGGTGCCTAGGCATGATGGGACTGTGCTTGCTGTGAGCAATCACACTCCTATCATGCCAAGTCAGCCAGTGGATGCTGGTACAGGGTGGCTGCAAGTGATGTGTAGACCCCATACTGCTGGCAGCATCAATACACAAGGGGGCAGCTAGCTAGGTTTCAGCATGTACTGGCTGACTTGGCATGATAGGAGTGTGATTGCTAACAGCAATCACAGTCCCATCATGCCTAGGTTCCAGCACTTACACATCCATGCTATCACACACACACACTCATTCATTCATATACTCATTTATTCACAGATTAATTCCCTCAATCACGCATACTCATTCAAACACCCTCCCCACCCCCTTACCTCCACTGCAGCTCCTCGATGCCGCTCACAGACTTCAGCAGAGGGCGCGGCCTCCCTCTGCGTTCTCTGATACCGAACAGAGGAAGCAGGGCTGGAGCAGAGTCATATCATGTCACGTGAACTCTGCTAGGTTCCGCTTCCTCTATGCAGTACAGAAGACCCTCCCACAGGTAAGTAGCAGGTCTCGCGGGCCGCATTTGGACGCCCCTGGTTTATGGTAATGGGCCGGTGGGAAGCTCTCCTGAAGCATTTCTCAGATACACGGAGAAAGTTTGCAGGGTTATTAGCTAGATATTCAGTATCAAATTCTGAGAATAGTATATTGGAGAGAAGCCATTAATAACAGCAGAAAAAGGACAGTAGGAGCAATATATAGCTTCTTACTATACATATATTCAAGGGGTATGACAAGACTGGAATTGGCAGACTAAGACAAACCGATACATTAGGTGGAGAGAGCCCTGCTCGCAAGCTTACAATCTTGAGGGAATGGGGTGACAAACATAAGGCACAGAGAAAGGGCGAGAGGTAGTGTGTGTGGGGGGGGTTGCATTAGTGGTGGATACCAAGATGGTGTGGCTTCTCTGAAGAAGTGGGTTTTGAGATGTTTCTTGAATGTTGGGAGGGAGGGTGAATGCTGAAGGTTCGGTGTAAGTGGATTCCAGAGATATGGGGCAGCCCGAGTGAAATCTTGTAGACGGGAAAAGGAAGAGGTGATACGGGAGGAGGAGAGCTTTAGCCTATGGGAGCAGTGGAGTATTTGTTCGGGTGCAGACATGTATGGAGGAGCAGTGTTAGGAGGGCGTTATATGTCAGTAGCAGGATTTTAAATTTAATTCTAAAGGTAATTGGGAGCCAGTGGAGGGTTTCACAGAGCGGGGAAGCAGAAGAGGAGCGACGTGCAAGGAAGATAAGCCTAGCAGCGGCATTTAGAACAGACTGTAGAGGAGAGAGTCGAGACAGTGGAGTGCCGACCAGAAGAGTGAATGAACCAGTTTTTTGTAGATTCTTGGCTGAGCTATGGGCGGATGCAAGAGATTTTTTTTTTGGTGCAAGCAGCAGGATCTGCCGAGGGACTGAATGTGAGGGATGATGGATAGGTTTGAGTCAAGGAAAGATACTTTCTGCTTTTAAGATAGATATTTGTGGATAATGAGAATTAGATTAAGATTCAGGACTTTGTAGTGGATGAAGTTGTTAATTATGTTACTAATTTTGCTCATCACAGATATACATCCAGAAAAAAAGACAATCATATATAGTTTCTGTAGCACAATAAAACTAGCTTTCCTTAAACATTTCAACCTGCCAATCATTCCGTAGTGTAGTGCCCATTATTACTGGATTACATACAAATTTCTTGTGGGGTCATCACACCATTTAGTAATCATTAGAATTTTAAGAGCCAAGTGTATCCACAGATTGGTTACGGGCAGTAACACATACGCATACTAACACGCAAAGCAAACATTATGCGAGCTGCCACTCCCCTGAGCACACGCTCACATACACATAGTCATTCATACACGCGTGGCGTTTGCAAAAGAATAGAAAAAGGACTTGCGAATAAAATGTCTTTATTTTCAGATTGGTTGGAAAGCAAAATATATTACACCTTTATAAAATACAGTACCAGCTCAATATCAGCAAATCAGAAAAACAAGATGCATCTCAAACAGAATTCATAACAGCCTTCAGTATTTTAATGTGTAAAATATTTTTATATAAAAAAAGAATTCCTACTAAAATCATGAACTTCCTATGTACCTTACTAGAATTATCTGTATTAGTGTTTAATATGAGCATCTGTAAAATAACCATTGAAAAATCATCATGTGTGCTTGTTCTCCATCATTTAACAATGTAAGTATCCAGTAAATATATATAAAAAATAATGTTGGAATATCCTGAATAACAATCAGACGCGTTATCGAGCAGCAGACGAGGAATGTTTAGGACGTCTCTTTAAATATTGCATAGTTTAAGCTCAGGGGCTTCTGCGCTCTGGTACTTTCTGAACTACAAACGCATGCGAGAAGGAAACGCCACCAGGAAGATTTCCAAACGCTGTGGAAGTAAAAGCCCCAGAAAGTAGCGGCAGTTGAAGTTGGGCAGCACCAGCTGTGCTACGGGCTTCCGCGGGACGACGGCAGTTTAACCCAAACACCGCGGGATCGCATCTGACTACCCTCGGCTTAGAGGTCTGTATCGTCTCAAACTCTTCCAGTGCAAAATTGTGTTACGTATAATGCGTTCACCCTGGTTTACTTAATTCCAGTTACCTTTTCTTTTATTTAATCCTGTTTTAGGTTATAGTAAAGTATAATAAAGGAACTTTACATTGCACTTGACCCACTGAGGGCTGGTGACTAGCATAACTAAATCTAAAGGTTCTCGGTTTTCCAGTTAATATACTTTTATATTACGTTGACCCCGAACAATTTGCATTAAACCCGACTCTATTGTGCAACCTATTGCGGGTTGAACGAAGAGTTTTCTTGCTATTAAAAATATCGGGAATCTTTTTTATCCAATGTTCTCTGTTTGTTCAAACATACAGTGATTAAATATGGATATAGGTCCCCGAAAGCAGGGGTCTAGCATAAAGGATTTGATTAAACATTTTCTGAAAAGAAAGATGTCTGCACATTGAAAAACACCTGGCAGCCCCACCATGAGGCGTTCCAGTTACAAAGCATTCACCAGATTCAAACACATTAATACAATGAACAGACCACAGCATCTTTTACCTTCAAAACATTGTAGAAAATCTTAAATACAAAAAGTGCTTTACCAACAAACACTTTCTCTCACATCCAGGATGCCCCTTAGCTTTACCCGCGGTTTGTCCAGAGAGACTCTTTGCCTTTGAAGAAGAAAAAAGTATTCCAAAAAAAGTCAGATTTGTAGTGAAATATTTAAATCCTTTGCACAATTTTCCATCAAATTTTTGCCAAGGGAAAAAAAAAGGTTTCAAAATATTTTAAGAAAAAAAAAAAAAGTTTCCAGGAACAAAGGCTTAAAAAGATTAACTTTACAAGATTAAGGGATCACCTTTATAAGAAACGTAAGGCAGAGCCCCGAACAGCATAAAAGTAATACGTAAAATTAGTCGTCCTCATCTTCATCTTCATCATCATCATCATAGCATCTATTTCTCTTAATTTGTTCTTCCACGGAAAGCTCTTCCACTTCTTCTCCCTCCCAATAACCAATGTCTTGGGACCTGCGATTCTCCGTCGGGGACGTTTCTTTAGGCAGGACGAGATCTTCCAGACTTGAGTGGTTTGACTGGGGTGACGCCTCTGGAGAGAGATGCTGATCAACAACCTCCACTTCAGAACTGTCACCATTTTCTAAGGAGAAGGAGCTCTGCTCTTCTTCATTTGGGGAAACGTCTTCCTTGGCTTCAGCTTCCCTAGACGCAGCGTCGCTTTCACTTGTATGCTGTAAACTCTGCTTCTCGTCTTCCGTATTTTTCTTTTCCTCTGGTTCCCTTATCCACCTGTCCCTGAGTTTAAAGGAATTAGCCCTTTTCAATCCTGGAGATGGCACAGAAACATTATCCGTTTCCTTCTGGCTTTGGTTATCCAGTGGCTTTGCCACAGATAATGTAAACGGACGAATGCGCTCTTTTAGTGAAGCGGTCCTTCTTAGTTTCTTCAAGTCAGCGTCTTCCTCAGACTCAGTTTTTTGAATGTCATCACTAGGTGGCCACTTTGGTTTAAAAACTTTAATATTCTCTTCCAGCGTGCCTCCAGCACCTGTGGATTCAGGGGGAGGAGGCCAGGCAATTCTTAGCTTTTTGGTTTCCACTTGCTTTTCACGCTCATGGGCAATACTAGCGGTTTTGGCTTCCATAGATGCTGCCAAAACACCAACTTTTGCAATCGGAGCTTCTTCTACAACGGGGCTACTGGGGTCTCCAGTGGTGTTAGCAGGCGGGACAGAGTTCTCTTCATTGTCACTGGTATCTGTTTTACTCACCCAAAGTTCTTTGTGTGGTTTCAGACCGAAACCTTCGTCGTAGTTTCCCTTGGCCTTGAAGAGCTGGTTGAAGTGAGGCTTGCAATATACAATTCCATGCAAAGAGGCGTAATTTCCAAGACTGTTTAAAGAAATAAAAATATAAAAATTTTGCACAAAAGAAAAAACACATTAAGTTTTAACTTGCCGTTAAATGAATTAGAATATAATTATGAAATAATGAATTCATCAAGGTGAATGCAAAATCTGCACTCTATTCAAAGCCTATGCATTTTGACTCATGTAATAAACCTTTGTTATTAGATCTGCCGATTACCTGAGTTTGGTGGAGCAGTGGGAACAGCGGAAGCAGCTGTTATGATAGACCTGTTGATTAGCAAGAAAGCGTTCCATGGGATATACCGTCTTCTGACAACCAAAGCAGATCTCTCGGGCAGGAAGCTGAAACTTCTGGCAAAAATAAAACTGGCTATGTTAAAAATAAAATACAAAACTACATTAAAAACATAAAAAAAGGAATCAATGAAAGCTAACAAAATCAGTGATAAATGGAGTGATAATGCAAATGAAAGGATGGGGGGAAAAAAATGTTTGTTTTTTTTCCAAAGCCAAAGTTTTAAGAAGGAAAGTTGAAAGATGAAAAGTTTCAAGGAGAGGGGCTCAGAATAAATCCATACATTCCTGAAGATTGACGCATGAGATCATTGTCTAACGTGCTGGCATTCTGCAATAGGAATTTCATTTATCTCACAGCACAGTTGCTATGAACGTCGGAAAAACATTCCCAGCTGGGTATCGCTAATAAAACTTCCACTGCCATAGAATTTGACCTCCTGCAAACCTGGAGAAGTCCCATGAAAAAGGGGAATTTAATTTCATTTTGTTCCAGCAAGCTTCCTCGTCTGCGGCCCTGTATACCATATTCTCAGTGACTTCTCCTGCAGGTCCATCCGGGGGATTAAGAATGGTACATACTACTGTCTAACACAAACCGGTATGATTAGGAGGCAAGATAAACCGGGCTAAAATAATCCAGCTAAACTAATAACCAACTGCCTGAGAACATTACGGAAAAACCCAAACTCCTTAAGAACATAAAAAAATATCTGTTTTAAAAGTGATACGAAGAATACAATTATAGACATTTTGGTGGGGGTTACCCTAAACATAAAAAAAGTTTTTAAAGGACTTTTAAAGGACAGGAGGAATGGCGGACAGGTTTTTAATGAGAGCGTAAAGGGAAGCAGGATGATAAAACTGAACGTACGGAGCGGTCGTACACACTCCCTATTTAGGAGTTCCGAGGAGGAGACCCTGAGAGAGGTGGCTGCTGAGGTCAGACTAGGAGGGGAGAGGAAGGCAGGAACAGATAGAAGGTACCAGAAGAGCAGGAGACAGAAGCTGGAAGAGAGATAAGAGAGGAATTGACTGTAAGCAAAACTTTACAGAGCCTCATTGGATGAAGCCACACAAAGCGGGAATGTTTAGTGCCGAGTTTCTTAATAAGGCTGTTTATGTTACGGGTTCATTTGGAAACGACACACAGATTAAAGTACCAAAGTATGAGAAACAAAAAATATTCCAAATAATGTCAAAGCGAAAAAGGCAGCTCTAGCCCCTGGCTGCATAAAAGACATCCCCACATTACGCACTGGACCTCTGCGCATAACCCCGCTTTACGTTTACTTCTGCAGGTAAAGCCGCTCCTGTGATAAAATATTACAGATGCTACACTGGTGTTCGCAAGACTGAAAAGGCTCTGCCTGCGCCAAGTAAACACTTTACTGCCCCACCAGCAGAGGACCAGCGCACGACACGGACATTCGCTCCTATGACAGAATACCCAAGTGAGGACATCGCTTTAGTCCAGAAAACCCCCCTCCAAAAAATAAAAATTACAATGTTACTACTACCAATACACTTAGTGTGGTATAACATTGTAACCCCTTAATGACAAAGCCCGTACATGTACGGGCTCAAAATGCATTATTTTCAATGGGTTTCGGGACCGCCCATTGTCCTTAACAGCATTAATACTTCTAGGTACATTTGCACACAGATTCTTAAGGAACTTGGCAGGTAAGTGATGGTGCCAAACATTTAACATTTGGACTCATCGGTGCAAAGAAACTGCTGCCATTTTCCTTCACCTTTGGCCATGTCTCCACATCTGAGGTATGGTGGCCTTTTGGTCGCAAGTCTTCCATGAAAACTACTTCTGACCAGAATTCTCCGGACAGTAGATGGGTTAACTAGAGCCCCACTGTTTTCTTCCAACGCTAAGCATCTTCCAATTGGGAAGGGAAGAGCGCACAATGTATCATTCATCTGCTGCAATTAGTATCTTTGGCCAACCACTGCGTCTACAGCCCTCAACATCTGGAAACCTGCGTCTGCCTAGAAATGACTGCCTGGGAGAGATCTTCCTGATGCAGTATAACTAGCTTGTGTCTTGTTGCTGTGCTCAGTCTCACCATGGTGTACGACTTAAAATTAAACCGACTTAAGCAGCCTCAACTTGTTAGTGAGTTTGGCTGTTCCTCATAGAGGAAGAAAAGACTATCATAATTATAAGAGGTTGTTTTTCCCCCCCAGAAAAAATAGTTTTCTAATCGGGGGAAAAAAGGTAGTGTTTTTTATTACTGAAAGTTTATATTGTTATGGGGTGCACTACTTATTATATCTTCTATAGCCATTGTATATGATGGTGGTGGTATATAAACAATCACAATAGGTTGATTCGTTAGTCCTCACATGGATGAACGTAGAGTTTTATACCTCATACCCACCTTTGCAGTTTTGGAAGGGGTGCTCTCCAGCTGGTTCAATGCCCTTACTTGGGGGCTGAGCCCAGGAGAGCTGTTTGGTCTCTGTATCTCTTCCTCATGTTGACCTGTTTATGAAATGTAATGTTTTTTTTAGTACCTGTGTTACAAAATAATATGCCCAAACCCGTACCATGATGCCAAATCCTTATAGTTGCCAGCTTCCCAGGGCTCGCTGCCTGGACTTCTCCCTGGGCCAGAACAAGGAGACAGATCTAGCCCAGTTAGATGTTCAAGGGGGTGGAAAGTAGGCATGGAGTGTGTGTGACCAAATGCCACTTGCCTTACCCAGTGACTAAAGATACTAACGGAGCCCTGGGGAAGCTGCGACACTCTGTAAATCATAAGAAGGAACCCATAGGAGGAATACCATATGCCCCCAAATACTTGCCATTAATTTCTGAATGGTTTCTGGATAAAACTGCACTGTTCTCGATGTTGGCGCTCTGAATAAAGAGAAAATTGACGTTGGTAATTTTGGCAACAAATATAAAAACCTAGAATCACGGAGACTGAAACAAAAGTAAAGCACCATCCCGTGTCGTTACACTTGCTCACCTTTTCATGCTCAAACGCCAAGCCTGCGCGTGGAGGGCTAGGAGGGACGTTCTCCTTTTGCTCGGAGTTTTGATTTCTCACATCATTCCAAACGGCTTTCACATCATTCTGCTAAAGAACCGTCAGGCGTTGTTACAATGCAAGCCAAAAATCTTACAGAAACACATATGAACCAGAGCCTCTGTTACGGTATAGATGTAGATCTCAGTTAAAAGATAAAATACGTTAAGACGGGGGCGTCCAACCTGCGGCCCTCCAGCTGCTGCAGGACTACATCTGGAGGGCCGCAGGTTGGACGCCCCTGCATTAAGGTGAAGACGTCCGCTGCCTGTGGATTCCTGGGTTTTATTAAAAGGTTTTGTGCCGGCGCTGTGCTAGTAAGAGGTATTTTTATTTATTGTATATTTAATGCGATTATTATTGTTCACATTATTTCTATTCATCATTTTTGTGGGCTGGCCTTATAAATTGCTGGATATTTAAATTAAGTTACTCGGTATGGTGTGATGTGATCTACCGATCCTTGGCCTGCGGATCCATAGGGTTCTTCTGACTGGACCGATCCCAATTCGCATTCAAACTTTGCTAGTGGCGTCTCATAGGAAACTTTTTTATGTTGAACTGAATGTAAAGGTTGCAAGGGATGCTCATCTAGAATAATGGCGACAACCGCAGCTACCCTGTGCAGTTCCAAAACCCAGTGTTTTTATGTGATAAAATCTGGCGAGGGAAGCACCAAACCCACTACTCTCCATTAGCTGAAGTAAGAGAGGAAAGGGGGACAGGGCCGCTATCTCCTGTTAGTGCTTTAGCTTGTAAAGTAGTAAGTAAGATGGGTAAACACGGCTGTTTATAGAACAAGAGTAGCCTTTTATGTATATAAATAATATGTACGCCTCATTACAGGCTCAGAGCAGCCTTCCCTTTAACAGTCGGGGAAACGATCATGTTTCCAATTTACGGCAGGCATTTGGGAAAAAGCAAGTTTGTTGCGTTCACGGCCTGGAGGAGTTTACCAGACATTTTGGAGCCCAAGCCCTTTAAGCGCAAGAGCCGTCACAGAGCACGAGGCCAGCGGGGTCCATCTAACATTCAATTAGCTGGAGAAAGGAGTGTAAATATATATATATATATATATATATATATATATATATATATATATACATACATATATATATATATATATATATATATATATCTGTTCTGCGTTTCATGCTAATTAACAGTCCGTACCATGGCTTAGACAAGCTGGTCCCAAGCCTCCGTAAGGAGGAAACCTGCATATGTCTTGCATTATTAGTTTGAACAGTAACCCACCCCCCAGCAGAGCAGGAAAAGGCCATTAAAATGCGGAGAGCTGTGTTAATTGTTAGGATTGTGGGTCAGAATGGCACTGGCAGCCTTGTCAGCTTTCAAACTGGACAGACTGGTTTCGCTGCTTCTGAAGTCATTGCTTGGGAATGTGATTTAGAAAGGGAGAGGACTGTTCCAGAAACCCATTGCTGGATGCAGAGTACACGGGAAACATGGATCCCTCTGAATCATATCCTGCTGCAACGCCTCCTCTCGTAATCTCATAAAAGCCGGGATTACGCTTTACTTCCCCACAAAGAAACCAGGCGAATATCTGCAGTCAGAACACAGATCCGGAGGAAAGGGCAGCGTAAAAATCAACCCAATCCCTGCGGTTTCATCCGCTGTACGATAGACGCCACCATTTAAACAATCCAAAGGGGAGAATGAAAAATAGAATTCTATGTGATTAACCTGGCACACAGAAAAGCATCCTGGGCCATTTTATCATAATGATAGTAATCTAAATGCCGACAACATCCAATATTTAGTCCCCATTAAAAAATGGGAAAAGTGAACGGATAGACTATGTTGTCAGCTTAGATCACTATACAAAAATATGAATTGTGTCTATAATATAGGACGTATATACCCCTGCAGCATGGGTTTAGGAACCGACGCCGGGTAACGTGTATAGCCGTCACCGTTAAATTCCCATTAGGCTTTATTTGACAGTAATGTGAATTTAATTGGCTGCCGAATCATTTCTCCATTAGCCGCGGGGGTGCCGGGCCGCAAGACATTTACGTGCAGCCAAGCCCTGAAGAAAACAGAACACACCTTGGCTTCGGGTCGTATTTGTGCCTGTCGTTACACGTACAATGAATCTGCTGGAGCTACATTGTGGTTAACATAATAAAAAGATATTTCAAGATTGTAACAGCACCATGAAACTACATCGGAATATTACAGAGGCAGAACTCGCACAAAGCCTGCTAAAAACTACCACCATGATACGAGAAAAAGGATCGCATGCCCGGAATTCCTGCGATCCTGCCGCCGCGCTCCCAACCGATCAAAGGTGCATCGCTCTCCGGAGTAAAGGGAGCAGCGATCATAACATTAACGGTCATTGCAAATGATGCGGTTGTGATGTAGGTTACGGGATCTCAGTTAAGATATAATAGGCAATTAATTGGTAGGATAGCCACACCAAGCTCGCTTATATATTTTAAGTGCCGCTGTGAGCTATTTTGGCTCTGGGAGCAGGAACCACTCCGCTTCCAGGTAAACTGATCTCATTCCCTGCCCCAGGTCGCACGATCACACTCCGACTGTTTGCCATGCAAGTCCGACGAGTGCAAATTATTGGGGACACGGTCAAATTCCAGCAACAGAAAAGGCCATTGTAGATTATGTTGTACTATCAAACAGACAAAATTACAGCCAAACCACCCAAAGTAAACCATTGTCAGAAAATAATAATAGGTACTGTGCCACTTAACGGAGCTCTCTAGCATGGTAAGGAAATAAACACCCGACTGTTTAACAAGAAAATCCATACATATATTCCTATGGTAATGACCTATCACTGTCTGGGGTGTCGGGATAGTTATACATTTCTTGGAACACTATGGATGAAGCAAAATGTTTCCTACTAAAGATTTTTCAGGAAGGGATTGTGCATTTGGCAGTGCTAGGATATATGTCGGTGATGCTGCAAGCATTAAATTCAGCACACCAAGTGGAACAGCCCCTTTAAACAATACTTTGTATGGAACTGAACTGGCAAAGCAGAATTTGAAAGCAAGTTAATAACTAAACACACACTTCTAACCACTAATTAGCAATGCAAACACTTGACAGGAATCATTAACTTTTTTTTTTAATCTAACCAGCAACTGAAACCCGTCTAAGTAGCAGTTTGCCCGCGGCGGAGAAGAGGGAGCCGTCTATAAAACGGCATAGAGAATAGATCCTTAAAATGGATGCATGTTAATGTATTCATCCATAGAAGCTATCTCCAACGTTAAACCCGACATGCTGCCGACAAACTACACGAGCAATACGTCTATATGAAATACCGAAGGTGAGGTGGGCTTTGTCTGCTTGATCAGCGCTGCCTGGTATTTAGCCATTCTGTCCTTCAGGGAAGTGGTCTCCAGAACATGAGCAATCTCCAGGCTTTTCTGAGACGTGAGCTTACTAGGACTGCTGTCGGGAGAGCTGCAAGCCGAATAACCTAGAAAAGGACCAGAGGATAGTAAACAGGGGGCTGCTGTATGAAGATGAAGGAGGGGGGGTTGAACAAAAAAACAAAAACAATATGCATTACGTCTCCATATGTTCTCTGTGTAAAGCACCCTGTGATGGCCATTTCATCATGTACCCTGTCATTCAGTCTCACAGCAGTGTATGGTATCTATACCCCTGTGATAAAGAAGTAACCGGCACCCGGATAGCGGGAAGTATACTCACTCTTCTCGGTGAAAGAAGAATCGGCGTCCTCGCTGGAGAAGCGGTTTTCTGAAATTCTCCCCACATTGATCTTCCCGGGCTCCCGCTGAGGATGCTGGGGGGGGATAACAGGGTCAGACTATTAAATAATTTCAGATTCACAAGATACATTAAAACTAACTAGCATGGCCTGGTCTCAGAGTGCTAGAAACATTGTGTACAGTTTACCAGATTAATTATTCATTTGATTCCACATATCTGTGACGCACGCTACATGCACATTGTATGAGCGTCCTGGTCATCAAACCGTGGGCTGCATTTCATACAACAGTATAGACTGGCACCTATCTGGTATTTAAGAAGTTAATTCTGGATTATTCAGAGCTATTCATTAAAAATATTGCATTCAGCTAAAGGTCTAGGTGTTGCGTCCATGTTTAACAAAGCAAACACTTTAAAGCCACCGATATATTCTCATGGTACGGACCTCGAGCCATCATGGACTATAAATCGAAATAGTAGATAATGCTCAGCATCTCTAAAGGGGGAGGCCAACCAAATGTTTTAAAAACTAAATCTGTTTCCAGTGGTTTTGGCATAATGTTTCAGGCAGCTGCGGTTTAGCCATTTGTGTTTGGAGATATCTAAGTCTATTCTACTAAACCAAAACTTATCATACAGCCAGGGCCGGCCTTAGGGGTGTGCGACCGCACAGGGCGCCATGGTAGCAGGGGCGCCTCCCCAGGACTTAACTTAAAACATCGGGTTTTTTTTGTTTTGTTTTTTTCAAAACTTTATTTAACATCATTCACGCTTTAATCTAAGTCCCGGGCAGGGGCGCCGAGCGGTTGCTCGTGAAACTTTTCACGGAGCTTCCCCTTTAAACCCAATTTACAAAAATGTTCTATGAATGAAACTGCTGTTCAGGGAGTGGAAACACGAGTTTATCAATCACGTCTAATTAACAAGATTAAACCAGCAGGACAGCGCACATTTCCTGCAACACATCTGGAAGGTTATTTTTAAAAACCAGCGGCCGCGAGATTATACGGTAAAAGGCAGATTAGATTATAGGGAAAGGACCAAGGACCGCATTTACGTCTACTTTCATAGTTCAGAATAGCGAAACCAAAAGAATTTAGGGATAAAAAAAAAAAAACATGTCCTACATGCAAACACCCATAAAGATACAACGAATGGACACACCTAGCTATAGGAGTAAGAACTATCCCTGTATACATTTTCAAACGATCACTAGAATAGTAGAGTTGCTTATATATTTTGAGTTATAAGAAACACAGATTACCTAGTATTTAAATAAAGATAATGCCATTCAGTTCATTAGACCCCATCTTTAATACTTCATCTAGCTTTAAGTTTAGCACCCATTTGCACTAAACATCCTTTATCTGCAGGCGGCCATTGTTGTCATGTGATATTTGGGTGACTTTCCCCTCTGAAACATCTCATTGTGCTGACTGTGTACGGCACAAAAGCCCTGCTCTTCTTAAGAGTTCTTTTCTTCGTAGACTGAGTCAGAGGGTCCCTCCAGGTGATCAACACTGAGTCATTCTATTGTTTGAGGCGAGTCAGTGTCATTATCTTGTTGAATGGGCTAAGATACATACATGCACAGACAAAACAAATACACAGCTATCTAAAAAAAAACACAAACAATAGTTTCCAAACGCCACAATATTTTTCGAAAATGTGTTTTTAATGCCTTGTTGGTGGTAAAAAAAAAAAAAATCTGATGGGAGTTTCTCTTTAAGCAGCGGGTGCCGACAGGATGAAGCAGGAACTTCACTTAAGTGTCCTTGATAGAAAAAAATAGATAGGATAGATCTGATTAATTAGCTAAACACTCGGGTTATCTTTTGGCTTGGTGAGAGACGATTGAATTGTTTGATCTGACGTATCTTCAGAATGCAGCAGGATCAGGACATCAAACACCACCCCTGTGAGTTGCGATTAATGGTTCCCTATCCCGGAGCGGCGTGTAAAGCAATGTGTCCCTAAAGACGTAGATGGCTTCAGAGTCATCGCTCACAGATATGATCCCCAATGCCAAGCAGTCCTGTATAGTTTTCTCGCACGCTTATAGTTCCCTAATCCTCGCCAGCATTATTTGCATTGACGTGTAAAGCGTAGAAAGAGTTAATGATTAGTAGCTGGAGCTCGGTTCCCTGCTGCTAAAGCCGGGGTGGGGGAGGGAGATTTACAGTCTATGACCTCATATAGCACAGCCTAAGGCTCTGAAAACTGTAAGCAGGGCCTGGGAGAGGCGCTTATACAGGAGCAACCCACAGCATATCTGTACGGGACAAAGGGCTGCAAACACAGGCGCTCAGTGTATTAGATTTCCTGTCAGGCGGAGGGCAAAGGCGCACCCAGACCGCTCATTATCTGCCCCAAAGTATCACGCCGAGAAGGCTCCGCGCCCTTTTAACCTCTGCCCCTTCCGCAGCAGCTTCATAACTCCGCTGCCATTTGTCTCCGGACCGTGGAGAAAGGAGATGCGTGCACGCAAATCACCAGCAGACGTCACGCTAGATGGCAGCTCGAGGTCCATTGTTACATTGTATCTATAGAGAGCTGGCAGATCCTGTAGCGCTATTACAATAAAGTGGAGCGAATGTCACAAGATATAGAAAATGAACATTATTACACATAAGGGTATATAAGGAGAAGAGGGCTCTGTTCATTACACCTTTGTGCTTCTGAGGGAACCATAATGGTCAAACTCCCACAGATCATGTAGGAAGACCATTAGATCGCAGAAAAATCCAACTGAAGATATGATCTCCAAGCTGCCGGAAAACAGTATTAGTTATATATAGGCTCAACCCTATGTATGCCTTCACTACCACTAGTCCACATCATTCCATTCTGCCTTTTCTCCACCTCTTTCTTTGACGTCTCTCCTAATCCTGGTGCCCCCTTAATTCTCTCTTCCCGCATCCATCTGCACTCTCTCTCTCCCTCTCCTTTCTCCCCCAATGTATCCTCTTCACTCACTTCTCGTTTTGTCAGACCCTTTGAGTATCTCTATTGGATGAAGCTCTGCATAAATAGTTGGTGCTATATAAAGTAATATTAATAACTGGGCAAGATCCGCCACAGTTACATGACAAATACTACCAAGGCATATGAAGCGTTAAATTCTTTAAGAAAGCGTTACACTTATGAAATTATGGTATTTCATATCTTGCTTACTGATCTGGTTATTGTCAAGTTAGCACTAGTTCCCGCTCACAAACATTCCGCTTTGTTATCACCGATATCTAACTTTTCCTGGTAGGGCAGAGGACATGCAATAAAATAACTAACAAAACCTGATAACATACACATAGTGGGGGGAAAACCAATACGTTATGGTCTCTTGCAAATTATATTGTTGTCGGAGGAGAGGAGACCAGGCAGGCAACAGGAAAGGAAAGCGAGGTAACCGGCAGGATGTTTCCTGGAATCCGACGCACACAAGATCATTTTGCAAAAGTGCTGACAAAGCGGTTTTGGCATTAGGTGATGTTTGCCATGCGTGCGGATGTGACACAGAAGCAAGAGGGTTACACGAGATAAGAATTCCCATGGTTGTTGCTTCTTAAAGTGATTAGCGATCGATAATTGGTCAAAAGTTTCACAGTCCAAAACAGAGTAGGCAATTAATTGGGAAAGTACATTTGTGGCAGATCACAGACTGCAAAATACATAAAGCGTTTGAAACTAAATCCATTAGCTCATTACGGCCCCTCTCCCTTCCTCTGTTGGCATCGGCTCCCCTCGCAGCTGTGCTGGATTTTCAGCCTAAGCTTCAGACTGAAGGAACAACTGTTCATAGAAGCCAATGTGTTACCCGGTTAAACAAAGGAATGCTTCTCTATCGTGCGTCTGTCACAAAGGCAACTTCTGGCATGGATGACCCAAAGTAACTGATAACAAAAGGCAGCGAGGTCTATCATGTCTACCATGTACTCATTGTTCACGCTAATTAAAGCACTCTGCTACGATTATAAAATACTTAGAATGTTCTACTTTACATTTTTTCACTTGACACCCCACTTACCTTCGCGTTGGCAGCTTCACCCTTTTCAAACATCATCTTCAGGCTGTTCAGCGGAACATTAAACTTCTCAATTTTGGGAGAAGGCTCGGGGACTTCGGAATTTACCGGCTCGAGATTTGGCTCCATGTTGTGATCCTCGGCGTAGTGAGAAGTGAGCTCCGTGGCACTGGGGTAGCGGAAACGGCTTTGTTCCCTGACCGGTGAACGGACCTTGCCGGCGGTGCTGACTTCGGGATGATCGGCAGTCACCGATTCCACGTGAGGACTGCTGACCTTCTGTTTCTGCAGAGGCGCTCCGGTCTGTATAGGTTCTGTCCGCGCCGCTGTCCCCGGAACCTCCCACTTCTTCCTTAATACAGTCAAGGACCCCCGGTTATATGTTGGGGGTAGATTTTCTGTGTTCTAGGAACAGAGAAAGAACTCTGGTTACAGCAGGAACAAACTACTGACTACATGTGAGCAAGAAGAAAAAAAGCAAACTCCTGCAGGGAAGAAAAAAAAAAGGGAGGTCCACAGACAGCCTTGGAGAGAACCGTGGTCTGTGCCACATATAAAGAGTATTCAGCCCAGGGGTGGGGGAGAAGCAAAAGGAAGACTGGGCAGGAAGTTTAAAAGGGGAGGATATCCTTATAAGGGCAAACAGAGTTGGGAAGAAAAAGGGGAAAAACCGATACAGGCTTGTTTGGCAATTCTCACAAGAGAACTGATGAAAGACAAGGCAGTCGCTGTGTTCCTTTATACTTCCTAGCTGCTGACACATCTGGAACATGTCGTCACGTGTAGTTTAGTGAAATGATTTCCCTTTAATGAGCAGTCCGTTATTAAATAGCGATTCAGCCGCCAACACAAGGCTCATATAAGCCGGGAGGCGAGTGCCCGGACTTGCATACGGCTTCACTCAAACAATCCTAAGGGGTCCTGTACACATCAGGAAGATAGGAGACAGGGTATCGGATGTGGCTGTCGGTAAACCCCACACATACACCGTAGTAACACAGATCCTCAGACACGAGGTATACACAGACTCGTGAGCCGACGCACAGCACCGGCAGCGTTAAGGCAGTTTCTGTATCAGAAGCAGTAAAAGACGTTATACCTGGCGACGTTTCATGGCGGCGGCTTCAGTGTTAGAGCCAGCAGGGAACTGTGCGGCCGGAGGCAGCCTGCGTGGCTTTAACGGAATTAGAGGCGATTACCGGCTATCTTGGGAGGTAAATCTCACCTCATTACATTGTGACAAAAAAATCTTAAAGGGAAACTAAGTCTAGTATAAAAAAAGAACTTTAAAGATGTCTTACAAAAAAAACAATGCAGTTGCTAGAGCACTCCTATTGCCTGGCTGAGGGTTATAGGACTGATACCTGGAGTGGCAGGGCTGCACACAGTAGTACATGTCAGCTACCCAGAGACTCCGTATGTTACGGTTAACTTGTTGCACATCAACAAGACTCCTACATGATTTGAGGATTCATTATAATGGGAAAGGGTAGCCATACATACCAGATACAAATCTGATGACGCTCAGCCAGCGGCAGAGTGTCAGAACACCATTAGAAGTTAAGACACTTCTCAAAAAGGAGCCGGTGTGTAGTACAGTATATAAGCTACAACCAGAGCTGTATATTCACCTTTAAAACTATTCAAATGATACAATGCCTGGAATTTGTGACAACTCCCACCAATCCCAAAGCTAAATCAAAATATTGAACAAAATTGGTCCAGAAAAAAATCCCAATATCAATCAAGTCCACAACTGTATTGGTTCCAATATCTCCATAAGACAGGGATTAGTTTTATTGCCAGGTATGCAGAATCAAATAATGCATTAAATAAAAATGTAAAAAAAATAAAAAAAGCCAGGCAAGACATTTCTCGTTTTTCGACAAAGGCATTTATTTGCATAGTGGTTTCTTGAAGCAGCACATGGAGATTTCTCAGCTCCCCGTTCCCCAGAGTGATTTACAGGCAGTGCATCCGGTATCGGCGACAGTCGCCATTCCTAACCATCAGACGCTAAGGGCAGTACCAGCCAGATCCAACGCCAGACCTGCCGTACAGAGCCAGCACCAGAACCAACGCCAGAGCCGCTGTACAGAGCCAGAGTATTGTTGCAAATACAGCCGCATTTTGCGGTTTTTGATACAAAATGTAACATGCTGGACACATTTGTGGCATCACACTACGACACAAGTTAACCAGTTAAGTGCCACATACTGATCACTAGCTTCCCAAAGTAACAGAGGCTCATAGGAAGGTGGGCTTACCCATACTAGGCTTCTTCACATAAATATTCCTTACAAGCGTAGGACAGAACCTAGTGGGCATTGCGTGCGGAGCGGGAGTTCCCCTTTAGGATTGTTCCAAAGGACTTTAGCTCAGGTTTTATTTAGTTTTTTTTTTTTTTCTTTCTAACCTTTAGTTACCAAGCAAAGAAAATCCTATTAGCAGCGCTGCCTTATCAGTCTAAATCAATCAATCTCCCTGCAGGATTACAGCTCATCGCTGTCCTCTTTACTCCGACCCCCTACGGTTCAGACACTAAATAACCCCTCGACTCTGGGAGCCTCAGGAATGAGCAAATTTCATTAAGGACATGCCCTGCAGACACAACGTCACATCTCCCTGCTTCTATCCCCCGGCAATGTCACCGGCTAGCGAAACAGAAAATAACCTTTACGGCTTCATAAAAAGCGTTAACGGCCCGGAAACCCCAAACAACACGCTGTCATTGGGGTTAATTTTCTTTATAGGGGTAAAATTCTACAAGTAAATGTATGTACTGTCTGTTATCGTGTTTGAATTCTACTTTCTGTTCTTCCTGGTCCAAACCACATAAGACTAGAGGGGTTTCTCTTATCTGTCACCAAGACCATACCGTGTCTAAGTCTGTAAAAGACCAAGTCAGCAATCAGCATGCGCGATATGAGTTAACAACTAAGCTTAAAGTCACTGCCAGGGAATTCAATAAGCTGACATTATCGGGGGGGGGGGGATTCAGATTATTATTATTTTTTCTTTTAATTAAAACATCACTCATGACCACAAACCCAAACATCTCCCAAAAGTAAAGTATGATCAGGCATCATAAAGGGGTTTTATTCGCACCCAAGGCAGGGGTGGCCAGGTGACCATGAAGGAGATCTGCAGTTTCAAGTTGCCGGCTTCCGTGTCCGTTGCGAAGGGCCAACTCCAGTAAGAAGAGTTTGTTTGGCCCTGTATAATGCATAACTAAGTCATAAAGGAAGCTGAAATCACCGCTCTCCGGGAATTTTTTTTTTAGATTACAGATGGAAAGCGTTGAGGGTTACTTTAGGGTTAAGAGGAGACAGTCCAGCTCTCCTGATCACCTAGACCTTCGGCAGCAGCAATAACTGAGCAGCGTTTTACCCGTAGATGTTTTAGTGTTTCTTTTGATTATTATACAAGAGTATGGAGCCGGCCACGTCAGGCAATTTGAAGAAGTTCGGCAAATATCGGACATGCAGTTTAAATTCTGCTCCTTAGCAGAGACAAATACAGCTGTCGTCCAAATAACTCCAAGTCTCCTGACAGAACATGGAATGATGAGATCGGCTTGCAAAAATATAAACATTGTAAAAACACAGCTGGTGTAAATCTATGATAGCATTCCACGAAATGAGGTCCTCGGAGGACTCGGCCGTCACTGGATACGTTTGTTTCAAAAAGTCGCTTGGACAGTCTGGCGATGTCTGTATAAAATCTACCAAAATAAATTAAGAGGGAAGCTGCAGCCATCATGCACATGAAAGCCAAGCGTCCCAGATATTGGTTCCTCCTCAAACACTGGTGGAACCTACAGACCCGCCAGCCAGCTTCCAGCACTGGCACTCAAGAGAAGTCCACGCGGTCTAACGAGACCCCTGCATGTATATGATGTCAATGGGAGTGCGGTCCTGATACTTCTGGCTGCTCCAAGAAGCATAAAGTGCGCATGGGGGGGGGTTCTGCTGCTGCTCAGGTTTATTAACCCGTGCTAAAAATACTTTAAAATGTATCCTTCATTGATGAGGCTGTATGGGACGTTCTAATATCGCTTCAAAGAATGGTAAGCCACTGCTTAGTCTTCTATAAGCCTCTAGCAGGCCACGTATGGAGGCCACGTACGGTGTACACACCAAACGGGACTGGTCCAAGAATCTCTAGCTCTAATGCCACTGGCAAGGTTCAGTGACCCCTCCTTGCCAGGTACAAGAACATAACATGGCAGCACCCAAAGGACAGTCACCTAGTTTTCCTACATGGCAGAACCAACCCTGGTTCCTATGCTTCTGCATGTAGCCGGCAGCTGTCACTGCTGCCGAGTGAAGGTGTCAGGCAGCTGCTGGGAAATGAGCAAGCAGCGTGTCTCAGTGACACTGAACCCTTACAACTAAATTGCTTATGGATGGAGCCTGAGTAATATGGCCCAGAAGACACTTTATGTCGCCATTCTGGCTTACTAGCAGGTCAAGAAAGACAATTTTCTTTGGTAAACAGGAGGTGAGCTGATCCAAGTCCCTTTAACTACATTTTCCCCTAAACAAGCTTTCATTCTGATATAAAAACGAAACCCCATGTGGACATACCGTATCTGCTCGATAAGACGAGTAGACGACCCCCCAAAATTTGAATATTAAGAAAAAAAAAAAAAAAGGCCTGAACACAAAAATAACAAAAAAAAAAACACCCTATAATAAAAGAAGTTTTTCTAGTAAATATTAATTCACATGTAAACTATTTTCTTATCTAATGAGAAAAATGCATAATTATTTTGTTATTTGCCAACCTGCCCCATGGCTTGCTACTCTGCCCCCCCCCAGATATGAACATACCCCCTATATGCCTTATTCCTGAAGTTTATTCCCATTATCTACGTCAACCTGTAAGGTTCAAGAATCACCATCTTCTATACGGACTGATTTTATGTCATGATAGATGACAGATGTAACGGCTATAGCGCAACACAACACATTTTATACAGGGCATTTGCATTAGGGACGGGACCTATGATCAGTATTATTCACACTCACAATAGTTCTAGCGCGCAAGATCTAGAGCTACATAATCATGAGCTCCACTCACATGTATACATACAAGTTGGGCTCCCTTTGATTTTAATCTGAATGGGCTCCAACATGTATGGGGGGAGGCACTGAAGATTTCCTTTAAGCATCCATCCAGTCCATCCATGAAGGTAAATAAGCAGGTTCTCTTTACCCAACAAAATCATTTTATCTTAAGCGCCGCTGACACGTGCACACAATCTTCATTTGGTTTCACAAATCAGTACTTACGGTCTTTTTCTTGTCTAAATTTGCCTCCTCGGCAGCCTTCTGATACCTTGAAGAAAAGAAAAAAAAAATGAAGTGAAATTTATAAATGAAGTTAAAGACCATCACTTTCCTTAAATCTTATGTGTTACAGCTCTATACAATCATACAAATTCACCATTTGAATTACGCAGGGCCAGCTCAACCTTCTGCCAGCGATGGCCCTTTATAAGGAATCATGAAGCGAAGCAGTTTAAAAAAGAGATTTTATAAATACACATTCTATACACACACGCACACACACGCACTATATATACACATATACACACACGCGCTGTGTAGCCATTGAAAATTTTGGGTGTATAGAACATGATGAAAGGAAATTGGATATGCTGGTAGTGTCCAGTTTATTTTTACATACACATCACATAATTGCACACCTTGACAAACGAAAAGCACAATATCCCCTTTAAGATATTTGCACCAGCGGCCGTCGTTACCATAACTGTATTGCCAGAGCCAATGTTTTGCATACATTTACAAGAACAAGTGAAAAGCATACAAAAGGTAAGCGTGGAAGTATGTGTGACACAGCGTAACGTTCTCACGCTTCACCGTGTAAGACCCCCGAAGGCCGATAACACTCCTATCGATGACAACGCTCAACGGCAACAGGGCTTTCCAACGAGAAGGTGGTAACACTACTGTGCGGGTCTGAACACCAGAAAACAAACTTAAAAAGGGACACTTCCAGCCATCAAATGCACGTTAAAGCATTAGACAGCTGCATGATCCCGCTAAAGGCTTGTGGCGCCCTTATGGAAAATGCACAGTGGGTTCTACAGACACGCAGGGGTTCAACCCCCCCATGTGAATGCATCAAGCAGCCAACCAGAGACAAGAACAGAGCACATATGAGGGCAGCAGCTGCAGGGCTGCAGTTTCTACCAGTGTCTGAAGAATGCATATGAAAAACTACTTTAACAATAATTCTTCTTTAGAAGGCCGTCAGTGACACTAAACTTGCTACTATATATTGCAATGAGAAATGTAAAATATATAAAGCAGGGCAAGTGAATACTACACACTAACTAAATCAACGTATCTGCGTAAATGGGGAACATTCTTTACTTACATAAAAAAATAAAAGTGTGTTTTCTTAAACTAATGCTTGCATATGTTTCTGTAATATCTGTCACATATTTGCCGTTTGTACATGTTTAGCTCTGTTATCCAACAACGGCTGCCTCCGGGTCTGCACATAAAGTACATTTCACTGAAATAAAACCAACGTTTTGAGATCTGCCAACCTTTTTGTGTACTCAGCACTATTTAATGCGCAAAGAAAGACATTTGCTTCCCCATTCTCTCCATCGGTGCATCATACCTTTGGGATCCGTGCCAATGTGATCAGGGAGCAGCACATGAAAAACCCCTATTATATAGCAAACAATAGAGCGCGCAGCACAGAGCACACACCCTGCACAGACATTACTGCAAGAACTGCAAGGACCATTGGAAACATATACCCCTTGGCCCAATGACCCAACCACCCCTAAGGGCCAAACCGTTTCTCAAAGACGACAGTCTAAAACTGGAACATCAGAGGTTTAGATACAATATAAGGAAGGTTCACTTTACCAAGAGGGTGGTAGATAAGTGGAACAGCCTCCCATCAGAAGTGGTATAGGTTAATGCAGTAAGGAAATTTAAACATGCATGGGATAGACCTAAAGCTATCCTGAATCCAAGATGCGCCCAATGACTGATTAAGGGCTCAATCTTTACATGAGGAAAAAACTGAATGATTATTGGATGAATTAGGGATTTGTCAGTCTTCACCGGGCTAGAACAGCACAACGTTACACCAATACGCTGTAAGACGGGTGGCTGGCAGGAGAGACCAAGGTGAATATGTACCTCTTCCAGCACACACATAACACCAACCATTGGGTTCCTACTTTCAAAGACCCAGCAGGTTCATCCTTTATACCCCGCAGGTGTCAATGGGGGTCCGGACACACGAGGAGATGCATAGTGAATGGTAGATTAGAGCGATGCCCCCTCCATGGCGTTTGTCACATGTCACCCAATAACCTCTAACACGCTTTAAGATTCCATCCATGAAGATTTATTTTCACCTTTCAGTTAAAGACACAAACCCGGGTCTGCGTTCCTTCACATTTTACACTGGTAGGAACGGATCTTGCAGAGCTGTATGTATGTATGTATATATGTATGTATTTTGACCATTTTTATTTTCTCCATTATATTGGGAAATAAAAGGCAAAATACCCAAATAATCATGTTTTTGGGGTATTTTGCTTTTTATTTCCCAAAATAAGAGAAAATTAAAATGGTCTCAGCAGCATGCCAGGCGAAATCACACTTCGCCTTGCTACCTATATATTGGGCTGAGAATTTACAACATAATGTATGTGTGTAATATATATATTACACACACACACAGACACACACACACAACAGACAGAAGGGGATAAACATTGTGTCCCAAAGGTTCCTGCGTGTCTCAGACATGGCTGACTATACTTTAGACGGACACAAAAAGGACAGCTCAGGTAGAGAAGCATTATCTGGAACTAGTCAAGCGATTCAATCTCTAGTTTCTCCAGTTTATTCTTCTAGTACCCCCCCCCTTCCAATGAACCTTGAAAGCATGAAGTCCGGCCCTAGTTGGATACGCAGCCATGTTGTATTTTCACCGGTATACCATCACGGCCCTCACGTGGGGGGGGCTTTGGCGGGGCAGATGATATTGGGCGGTGTGTCCCAAACACATCACGATAAGGCTTTTCTGCTATATCTGTAGGTTTGGTAAATGCCCCTTTATGTTGAATATCTTGCCCCAGAGACACCCATTAGCATCTGTATTAAGCTGTTTACACTCAGCGTGCAGTCATTAGGCTCCTGCCATTTTTATCTCCATAATGAACAGATTAACCGGGATGGGATCCCCAGCGTGATATCTGTTAAACACCCCAACATATAACACACAGAGGACTTTATTGTTGTCTGCCTCCCTATTAACACGCGGGTTACAGTTCATTCAGGTGCTGCTCGGGATCATTGCCATCAAGTTTCTGCCTTCCACCAGCATTTTTACAGAGAACGTGATACTTGTTAATATCTGAAACGCTACGGCAATATCTTACAGTCACCACGCAAGCGGAAACCTGGAGAACACCTGGAAAGGGAAGAGGGGCTTTTCCTGCATTTGCAGCGTAATCACGGACAGCACCCTGGCCACAAGAGCTCACAGTCTAGGTTCAGATCTTTCTTACGAGGTTGGGAGGGGAGGATAAAACCTCTACAAATCTTACGTGAGAATGAAACAAGAAATCAGACTGTAGATATGTATCAGTTTAGCAGGATAGTAGGAGACACTTGTGTGAAGCGCTAGAATCATATAATGTGTATCTTAGGCAGGGCATATAGAGATATGATGCAGGCATGATTGCAGTATCAGTAGAGAGTAACATTCTGTCTCCGCCTCGCTTCCACGTTTGGAACGGTTGTATAGGTAGAACCATCGCTCGTTCCATTGAAACATTTCCCCGAGTATTTATATTGCGCTGGGAAGGAGCTCCCATTCGCTTTATTGTCTCCAGAGCGGACAGGCGTCTCTTTTTTTAAAGACCGTTATTGGGAGGAAAGTAACCCTCTGATGATAGGGAGAGGGAACATTTCCCAGCACGCGGCCCCCGAGACAGCTTCCTGACGTTATTTATTGAATGTCCCGTCAGTAGATGCTACAATTACCTTCAAACGTCTGGGGAAGCAGAACCAGCCGAGGTTCTTCTCCACAATAATCTCTCTGGGACTCGCGTGGAAACTCTCACAGGACTTATCACATTATTCTGCCTTTCCACAGCAGCCTCGGCGGAACACTTCATCGGCATTTTAAAGCCACGGCTTGTAGCCAAACGAAACGGAGTAATTACCGCTGCCAAACAAGCACACGTTACCGGCAGTCGGGGCAATCGGTCCGGGCATCTTAATTGAAACATCAACTGCTCGGAAGTTGAGATCTACTCCCGTTTGGAATTTTTCTTCCTTTACATCCCAACAACCACACAACTGCTGCCTGAACCAACAACCACAACCTTATGGGGAGGAATAATTCTGCAGAGCCCAAAGAGAATAATCATGTATACAGTGTGGGACACTTTATGACATCGTATTCTAAATACATAGACTTTAATACGAAGATGCTCCCCTCTTCGCAGCTATAACAGTTTCGTCTGGGGAGGCTTTTTACAATATTTTGGAGAGTTTGCGGGAATTATTCTTCCCAGAAGAATGTAAGCTGTTATAGCTACAAAGGCGGGGGAGGGAGGGACAACTACATATCAATGTCTATGTATTTCAAATGCAACGGCATAAAAAGTCCCTGCTGTAATGGTCAGGCGTCCCAATACTTTTGTCCATGACTTATTTTACGAAAGCAAAGGGCTTCATCCGTCACGGGTGTCCAACCTGCGGCCCTCCAGCTGCTGCAGGACTACATTTCTCATCCTCCTCAGCCAGCCCCTTAGCTGAAAGAGCATTATGGGAGATGTAGTCCTGCAGGAGCTGGAGGGCCGCAGGTTGGACGCCCCTGACATAGATGAAGGCAGTCTCTTCCAACGCGTAACCCCCTTAAACACTGCAGGGGGGATTCAGATACTCTAGTGCTGATCCAGGTACCAGACGAGATCATTTATTGGTTTTAGCATAAAAACAAAGTCTCCATTTTATGCCAATCCTGAACGCAGCCACCATGCCGAGGTGAACCGGGAGCAGATCGGAGGCCAGAGTTAAAGCAGCACCAAAGCTTAACCTTCTACCTGCATTTCATGCCAGCTATGGGAAAATAAGCCACCAAGAACGATTCCTGCATTGTTAGCGTGCATTTTCCACTTTTGGAGGGAAATAATAGTTTTCTTTTGATTATTCTCTTAAGTTAAGAAAAAATATAAAAATACAAAAATGTAATCAAACAATAATATGTCTCTAGCAGTCAAAATACAAAGTACCATAAAAGGAGACAAAGTGAATATTAACCCAATGATTAGAATGATCATTATATATATATATATATATATATATATATATATATATATATATATATATATATATATATATAGCGTATTAAAGAAATGAAAGGGGTGTTATCACACGGTCTGATCCTCACTGTTATGGGTAATCAGTCTCATAACCGTCACAGAAAAGCAGCTTGGCGGCCCTTGAAGCCCAGGTGCATCAAACTGCAATTCACCCGCACCAACGTGTTTCACCTGAGAATAAAGTATCACAAACCCAGACAGAAGCACCAACGCAGCTCAACCAAAATACACGGGCGCTACTCACAGACGGCTGGTCAGATGCCAAAAAAATAAATGTACAATTTAATCATCCATTGACTAACAGAGATGCAGTCAAGCCAGAGATTAACAAAGGCGGCCATTGTTAGTCATGTGATATTTGGGGTGACTCCCTGCTCAAACACCACACTGAGCTGATGCTTTATGGCAATGCTAATGAAGTCCTGTCCGTAGGCTTTCATTAGTCACAGCGTCCAGTTGGGTGATTAACACGGATACATTCTATTGTTTCCCACAGGCTGTATGATAAGGAGTCGGGGTGTTTGTCTAGCAGATTGGGTTCAGATAACAGAGCTAAAACAAATGGCTAATATACAGCTGGCTGCAAATATATCACGGGAAAACCAACAAAAATAGTCAAAGAAAAAATAAAAAGTGGAGAGGCAGCTCTGTTAATAAGCCAGGCTTTCAAGGCAATGCTCAGCTAAACTTAGCGAACATTAATTACATACGGTTAATAACTGACAGGCTGCGTCTCACTTTCCTGAGGAATTTCAAGCAAACGGCATTAAGAAAAGTAAAAGCGGCAATCGGGAAACACCGACACCTCTTATGTGTGGCACTGCTCACTAGAATCATTTCGTATAAGTCACAGACGGATCTAAACTGGAAGCGCATGATCAGCAGCTGCAATCCATCTTACATATACATATTTTCGAGCTGACAAATTCTATTAGGCAATAAAGATGTTAACCCTTCCGTGACCTGGAAAGCTTCTGAAACACCAAGGCACATTCTTCAGGATTCATGAGCAAATGTTTTAGGGTTAAGTTGTTTACGCCGGAGAAACCTGAATAATCTTCCCAGGAGTGGTTGGGCAGGATGCTGCATGTCCTCCTTCAGGAGACACTCTTCCCTTATCAGTAAAGGCATCTCCCTATACTTCCCACTGCTACTCACACACACATACTAACACACTAACACACATACTAACACCCATACGCTGGGCAAGAGCACCTGCGCCTTACAGTTACGACTCAGCTGTGACAAGGTGTGTGCGACATGTGAAACAAGTCACAATTCTAACAATGTCAAGCTGCCCCACATGCTTCAACAACAAGATAAAGCGCTTACCGATTCACACACATAAACGAGACATTGTGATCAGCGGCCGAAGCCACAACTTACTTGGAGAAACGTTCCATAATGGCAGCATTCTTCGGCTTCACGAGGGACAGCTCTCTCGCTGTGACTCTGACAGACTGGGAAGCCCACTGTCCTCTTTTGAAACGAGAAGAGTCCATCCTTAAGATCTAGAAGAAAGATGGAATAAAAATGACTAACTTCGTGTCAACTTCACAGCACTTTCGGACTCGATAGCCGACTAACGCAAAGATCTAGAGCAGAGGCACGCACATGGTAGTCTGCCAAAACCACCAAAGGAGGAAGAAGCCTAAGAAGAGATTCCTGAGGTGAAAAGACCCTCCGTCTGCAAAATGAGAAACCAAGGACAGGCTGAACTCTCACAGGCCGTGGCCTTAACAAGCTGAACTTAAGTGACTCATGTACTGAGGTTTATTTCACTGAAGTGTGAGCTTGCAGGAGAGTTGAACATTTCAACCTCCTGGCAGCGTCATGCTAACCCCGTTGAGTATCTACGGCATGATGACCGTGGCTGGACCTGTAAAAGTGCAGTCAGTCAGTTCAAAAAAAAACCCCACTGAACTATGCATAATGCAGGGCCAGCTCAGCACTTCTTGTAGAAGATACTTGCACTTCTAAATGTATACGGAAACCATTTTTAGATTAAAGGTTGACAAGAAAATGTTTTAGGAGAACCGACACTTTAAAAGAAAAAAAGAAAGACTGGAGACCTGATAGCCACTGCTTCGGTGTTTATACGGGGCACAGAGACCCCCCCAACTAATAGAGCAGAACACGAAGGGAAATCTAGATTAATGGTAATCTACATTTCCCAGCACGGCCCATCACGAGCTGCCCGCTGCAGACTCAAAAATAAACCGCAGGAAGCCAGAAGGATTTATCAGAAGAAAATTCGTTGCTAACCAACAATAAAAATAAACACCCAACGTAGCGCCTAGCCTGATTCACGCCCTGACCCGCCATAAAACAAACACGAGATATAAGATCACCGATGGCACACCAGGCACCGTACCGGCATTCAGTGGATGGGTCTTGGCACGTAAACGGTGCTATGGGAAAAATGCTGAAAGGAGCCGCCACTGAAATTTATGTGCCCTTCTACCCAATGGCCGATCCATCTCACCCCATCGCTATGACCTCAAAACACACAAAGGCCTAAAGAAATCGTCACAGCCCAGCGACCACATTGAGCTTTTCCTATGACTACGGCTCCCATTCTTTCAGGATTCGTCATCTGTGCAAATACACCCATTCCAAGTCCCGCTGTATTCCCAGAACAAACACTGTGATACCCCCCCCCCATTGGAGAGATCCTGACGGGAGTTAAAGTGCACATTCAGCGACATATTACAGGGGAGATTAGTCTTCAGCATGAAAAAGCAAAATAATCCAACATTGGGGAGGAAGAATTGGCATGTACAGTACAAGGGAGGTGCTATCTTTAAATTGTTTAAACGTAAATAAAACCCAAGGAATGCCTATCAAGATTAAGATGATTTCTTAAGAAAACGTAATGGGGACACAAAGAAGACAAAGAAACACTAAGAAAACGACAGGCACGGAACCAACACTTATACAACAATCTGCCAGGCACGCAACACACAACACACACACACACACACCAACACTTATACAACAATCTGCCGGGCACGCAACACACAACACACCAACACTTATGCAACAATCTGCCGGGCACGCAACACACACCAACACTTATACAACAATCTGCCAGGCACACAACACACACCGACACTTATACAACAATCTGCAACACACACTAAGCTTTAGAACATTTTATTGTAACCCATGCAAAGTCAGATTATCTGCGCTGGTCGCCCCTTTTCCCGCTGAAATGATGATGAGTCGGGGCTAACGTGCCCTCTGTATCTACAAATGATAATTCCCAATAGTAGGTCAGAGGCAGAGGCGGAAGGAAAGCGGCTTCAATGAGACGACGACGTTCATGGAGATCAACGTCACAACCTTCTCAGGTTCAGAACCAGAGGGTCTGTGGCAGATAAGAACCATTCGGCGCATCCAGGCTGCCTGTTTCTTCCTGCTTTAGACACCCACATATTAATCTTGGACTCATCTAGGATACAGGATATCACGATGCCCATTAGCTAACTGTACCACCACTACTGGTAACCTGTTCCACTTATCTACTACTCTACTTACCTGTTCCATATAGCTATCACCAGGTATCAGAAGGAAAATTACACAAACTACCACAAACCCACTTACACCACAACACTCACCTTTACCTCACTACACTAACACGAATTGCCCTCCTCACCCTAACATGCCACACATTCGGTAAAGCAGCCCCCGTACAGTCCAACCTACCGACCCAGGGCGGGCAGAAGCACATACGGAGCCCTTTAAGCCCTATAGACACAATGCCATCACAGACCAACACAGCCAGAGTCCCCGGGCCCCACTCACCGGCTCTGCAGTCTGTCTGTCCCGGTGTCCGCTTAATGATTTGCCGTAAGCCCCCGCTGTGAGTCGGCGCTGAACTATCACTGTCGCCCCCGCACCTGCCGCAGCCACACAGCCTGCACCTGTAAGCTCCTCCCACACGGCAACGTAACCAGGCCGTGCCAGGGAGCGCCGGATTTAAAGCAGCTGAGAATGAGGAGCGCCACCTACAGGAGAAGGCGAGCAGCGCAGCCTTTAGACTGGGATTTCTCATGGACTAGTGAATGATTGTCAGCTCAGCTGCCAAGTAGTTTTAGTTAGCAAGTTTCTGCTTACTCCGCCAAATGGGAAAGAAAAATTACTAGTAATTAATTCTCCTTCTTCAATACACTATATTTGAGGTGTTAATTATACCTGCCATGGAACAGTACAGAATGTTAAAATCAGCATAGTATGCTAAATAAAGTAAATGTAGTTTTCGGCATAAAGATATAAACTTCAAGTACGTGTTGTTTGCATACGTCATGCAGAATGCATTGCATGAATGTTAGGATGCAGGTGAACACATTTGTATGGGAAGTAGAAGGGGTTAATATTACACTGACCGTATTTATAAAGCGCCAACACAATCATAGCACTATTACAACAGCGGGGCGGAAAAATAACAAACTAACCTATTGAGAGCTGCTGGCACAGAAGGAGAAGAGGGCCCTGCTTTTGCAAGCTTACAGTTTTCCCGTAAACATTTCTGCTTATGTAGCATCTACAAGTTTTTCAGTTTTTCTATAAAAAATTACTAGTTAACCATTAGTGCGTGAAAACTGTCTACGTTTCTTTTCCAATTCATATATATATATATATATATATATATATATATACATATATAAAAGGCTCACTGAGCACTATTTATTTGGGTGGCAATGGAGGACAATGGGTGTGGAGCAATGTTGGCCGTGACTCAGTCCAGTGTGTGTGTTTTTATGGACTGGATGGGTGCCAACAGAATTTCTGCCTAGGGCGGCTTTAGCGGTTAGGTCAGGTATTTTGCTTAATATTGGATCATTTCACTTACAAACAAACATTTATCTGGAAGTAGATGGCTCATTAACCTGAAGGCAGGGTGGTATGGAGCATACATTATCCGGTCCCCTGGGGTGCATGAATCATGCGGATGTTGGACAGTGGCATATTCTTCCTAGAGAGACAGGTTCGAAGTGGTGGCAGATCTTTATAACGTGCAGATGTCCCTATTGGGATCTCCATATTGGTACCCAAGTCCCTCTGACTCTTTTTCCTCCCCTTTTTCTAAGAACTCAGAATGTTGGTGCATATGAGTGTCCTGCAGCCCTAAAAGTCACAATAATGTTTAGAGAAAACAACAAGGTATGACTAAATAAATTAAATTGTGTAAAAAACATGATGACATAATACTTTATCAAGAAAAATGGGAGGGGGACTCGCCTGGAGGCACCGATGCCTTAGAAACCACCCAATGATGACATCTAATTGTAGTCGTCAACCATCTTACACTGCTTTATACAGATTACAGTAATTATGAACAGATCGCCATTCATAAGAATGCATTCCGATTCTCAGAGCAGCAAGAGCACCTGTCCAGCCATGAACAGGTTAATCCAGGGTGATGCAGATAGGGAGGCTAAAGGGATGAAATCCACCCTTCCCCATGAATAATGCATTTGGTTTCACACAGATAGGTAAGCCAGTTATTCCCTCCCCAGATCTGGTTAAAGTTTAATGAACAATTTGCCTGTTGAGTTCTCGCTAAGACAATGCATGGATCCAAAGCGAAGCTCCTTCTCTCCGCACACAATGGCGTCTGTGGGTTAAGCCTACACACAATACTACACCTTAGCAGAGTGAATACAATTGGGATGGAGCTGTAGATAAAGAATAAGGGCTTTAGCTGATATTAACATTTGGAAACACGTCGCAGCCCACAGATATTTGTTCCTTCCCAGAATACGGATTGCTTTGATATCGCGTTCTGTAATACACTCGTGTTTAAAGGGAACCTCCAGCCATCATGCGCATTAAAATACATGTGCGGACCCTTTACATTTTCGTGGTGTCCCCTTACAAACGCTTGGGGAGATTCGGCAGAGTCCTAGGAAAGAGGAGGGCAGCTGCATCCGCACGGCTGCAGCTTCTACCTCGCATAAGTACTTTTATTTTTCCTAGGAATGCGTATTAACGTACTCACAGGCTCACGTAATATGCATTTATTTTTGGAGGGGGCTGTAATGGATTGTGAACTGTCCCTTTAAGCTTGGCTAACCCCCACCCCAGTCAGCTCTACATACACAGACACCTCTCTTGTATTGAGTATCTGAAGCTTTAACTTGATATTTTATTCAATTTCTCCATCTTCCTTAAGGTCACAACTTAAAATTCACTTATGTTAAAGCGCATTATGCAATATTTTATATTTATGTTCATATACCATTTTAAATCCAATGTAGCCACCTACAATGCTTAGTGACTACAACACCCATCATCAATGAATAGCTAAGATTGCCAGTGGCTGATGTGTGTTTTAATTTGGCAATATCTGGCGGATCACAAAGCGCCTAACCCTGTATGAATGGACATTTTGTAACATCTACCAATGCATCTATTATCCATCAGTCTATCCGTCCATTATGTAGCAAACCATCTATGGGAACATTTTAGATCCTAACCTGGTAAACAGCATTTTATTACAATGTCCTAGAAGTTTTTTTTGCTGCTGGTACTTTACTTGGTTTAAAAGAGATTGAACAGAAATGTTGAGCTGGTGTTGGTTCATTCAATCCCTGATAGTGTAAGCAGGTGGTGGCTGTTCACTCAGTACCTTCCCCTTTTCTCACCTTTTCTTAACGTGAAATAATATTTAAATCATTTAGTGATCAGTACAATGTTTTCTAAGCAATGTTATTGTAGAGCTTTGCTGAGCGACATGAAGTGCTGAATGTTGTAGTGATGACTTCCCAAAGTGGGCCCTGAAGGACAATACTTAACTATGCAGGATGTCAGTACCCCTGGGCCATTGTTGGGGTCGATTCTAGCGAAGTGTTAAATGCTTTTTATAGACTTACTAATGGCAGCTCTACAAATCTCACAAAGTAACCAGTGTGATGCCACCAGCAACTTGTAAACGGTGGCATCCTTACCAAAGTTATCGCCCAATCCTAGTTTAGCACTTGCCTGTGATGACCAGTGGCATATCTTGGCTGGACGCTGACCTAGGCCTAACCCAGGGCAGTGGCCCAACCGTCCCATGGAACCTACAACGGAGAGCTTCCAACCGGCCCAATGAGAAATGGCATGCCTAGTATGGTGTTCTGCACCCGGTTATGGGGCAGAGGGACTGCTGCCCCCAGGAACTGATGCCCTGGGCCACTTCGGCCTAGGCGGGAATAGACCACTGGTTATGACCTTCATTGGATTGTACAACACCGATTTGGTCACTTTTTATTTCCAGTTGGCGTCACTAAAATATACTTTCAAGAACCCGTGCCAGAGAAATGATTTATATTTTATAAGTATGAGTGTGAGAGGCTTATACGATGTGTGTCATGCCTTCCAGGATGATGCAAGGTTTAATTTAGATGTAAGTGTCACAACGTATGAGATATAGGTTGCTTTGGCAAACACATTACACATTTGATTATTGTACAACTGAGCCGGAGGAATCCCGTGAAAGTGATTGAATCATAATGATCTAAGCAGGAAGTTATTTATCTTAAAGGGGAACAGTTGCTGTCACAGCTTTCAGCATATGTAAGTTAATTTACTGAAACCAACGTATATAGCTTATACTTTATGCCTGCCAATCCGATCCAGGTCAGAAGAGGCCTTTCTAAACTATTTTGAGCCGGCACGGAGAGACAGGCGAGTATTGGGGTCACATGACCCCAAAAAGTACAGAGCCTTTGTTGTGCAATCCTTTCCATGTGCTTGCCCTCTGCCGCGTTGTGGCTATGATAAGCAGGTGTGGGTAGTCATGCATAGAAGCAGGGCTAGCCCAGGTTTGACTTTGAAAGGGTGGGGACAACCTGGACACGTTGGGTATGACCATTAAGACGGCTCAAGAGAAGCAGAGTTTTCATCCAGAAACTCCGGGTGAAGCCTAGTAAGTTCCTAGCTCTGTCCATGTGTAGGATCAAGGTGTCCCAAGGTGCTCCCTTCAAAAAACAAGGTCTTTCTTCATGCATTTCACCGTAATTCTGATAATAAATAGAAACTTGGACATAAACTTGGGTCAACCAGTGGATACTAAACCACAACACAACTATATATTATTTATAGTTGTGTTGTGGTTTATTATTTAGAGTTATAATTACACAAAATTATATATATTTATATATATTTATTATCATTTTTTTTATTTTTCCTGAACAGGAAAATATCGGAGAAGATAAAATTCCCAAAATTTTATGTTCCAAAGAAGTCTAACCAAGTGACTCCTTAAGATTATTTTCAAAAAGGATGTTTGGATTTCTTTTTGCCAGTTTTGGAACATTTGGTTTTCTATTAAAACATTTTTTAAGTCATTATCTTTATTTATGTAAGGATTATTTCCCATGGTAATTCTGCTGTCATTTCCTCGTTTTTATGTTTTTGTTTGTACGTTGATAAAATAGGCTTTTAAACTTACTGAACTGAATGTTCACCCTCGGGAATAAAATTGTTCGGTTTACATCCTGTTATAGTTGTTCATTTAAGTTCATCGGGATTTCTTTAAAAAAAAATGTCTAGCCATAAGTGAATTGTTTTCATTTTTACATATATAGATATATATATATATATGTTACATATATATATATATATATGTTGACCTTTAAACAATGTAACCATTGTTTAAAGGTCAACATTTTAACAGTTATTAAAATATATCACAGGAGACACTGTGCCTTATAGAGTTTACTTGGATAGTTGTGATTTGTTTAATGATATTGTGTGTTATACATTATGATCAGCCGGAGCAGGGGAGGCAGCAGTTCCTCTGCCGCAAAACCGGGGAAGGTCACTCCTGAGCAACTGGTCTTCACAATAGGGCTGGTTATAAGGGAGATCTCTGCTTTTGTATGATGGGATGTGATGTCATAATCCATTGTTTGACAATATAGATAGCAGTTCAGAGGTAGAGGCTAGGGCAGCGCCCAAGGTAAACATGTCACTGATTATCTATTTAGCTGTTGAAGGTAAACTCATTAGGATTATTGTAAAGTATTATTGAACCTAGAGGAGTGTTACATTTTCAACCAAGTGCATCCAAGATTGGAAGCGTAATTCATTTAGGGGTCCTGAAACCCTACGATCAGCCTGGATGGTGAAGCTAAATACACCAGAATTCATTGTTTGTGTTATCACAATTGTTTTGTTAATGCTATACATAAACGTACTTAAACGAGACAAGCGTACAATACATTGTTCTAGATCCATCTGTGTCAATACATAGCCTTTATATTTTGTGTTTCATTTGTCCGGGATTAAGCGTCCTTCTCACCTGGACTTTTCGGGAGAATCCTGTGTTTCAACTACTATGATCTAATAATCTCTCGGTTGTCTGATGAGCAACTTCCTTCCTAACAGAATTATCATAATTAACTCGGAAGCCACAAGATACATTTATTATATATAAGCGTACACTCTGTATGAACAATGGTTTCAAAGAATGTATGCACATGTACTTATTTAGCAATGACAGATGTACTTGGCACTTTATAGCTTACAGTAACAAATAGAGTCATCTAATAAGTGCAGCAGTTGTTCAGACATTATGAACGGTGCACAATAGGCATGAATACATCAGGAAAAGAGGTCCTTGCTCCAAAGAGCTTACAGTATAATCATTGTCTAAATAGTGTCATTATTTAGTGTCAGCTTTTGTCCCCCCAATTTCCCGGAGGGACAACGCAGAAGATGGCCATTGGGTAAGTTTGCGCTGCATTGAGGTTTTGTTCCGGCTAGCAGTCAGGCTGCCGGGCGCGGGTCTCACCAGTGTGACACTCTAATTTCCCAAATCATCCTCACTCCTCTCTCATTCTCCTAATAGATTGTAAACCCGCAAGAGCAAGTCCCACTTTTCCTTCTGTATCAGTATGTGTTAACTTTTGTTTTTATGTTATTGACAATTTTAACTCCTTAATGACAAAGGCCGTACATGTACAGGCTCAAAATGCATTTTTTTCAATTAGGGACCGCCCATTGTCCTTAAGGGGTAAATGTTGTTGTTCATTCTTACTCTTTCTTGTAATGGCACCACAGAATCTGCTGGCAATAAATGTAATGTAAGATGCCTTTTTAATGATTTTTTTAATATAGGTCGATCTGGTTTTTCATTAAAAATAGATATTCCTATTTGTCCTCAAAAAGCAAAAAAGGTCTTTCTCTGATTGTCGGGAGCTGTAAAGGGGAAAGTAAAATTGTGTGCACATTACAGACCTCCCATATAATTCCATGATTGCAGTGGTCTTGTGATCATCGTGATGACAGATGAAGAACTTTTGTTTCCACTTGATGATCCCTCAATAGATTGTCATAACCCAGGGATCATGTGAAATCTGGCGGTATAATCCATCTAATTATCCAGGCTTTCCCCTTCACGAGATGTTTTCATGCTTCACCTGACATATGTGTGGTGTTTGAAATGATAGACGGGAATATAAATCACGCTTCAGAATCAGACGCAATATTCTCAATAGCAAAATTAGCAAAATGATGGTACGCATACAATAAATAGTGAATATGTGGCCCGGAATTGTAATAAATATTAAGGTATTTCTGTCCATGAATATAATACATTCTTAATGTGTTAAGATTATGAGTATTACATTTATTATTTTGAATAGATTACACTCAGCATCCACAGACTGCATTAGAAGGTGCTGTACGCTTGTATGATTTCATATCCCACCGCTCTGTGTCTTAAACGCACGGCACACCTTTTAATGCGATGCAGGCCTAGGGCGGTGCAGAAGGTAATTCCATCGCTAGATAGATAGATAGATAGAGATCTAAACCTGATTCCTTTCTAATTCACCTCCGTTGCCCGGTGAGGCATCCAGCTGTGGGAGTGATGTCATTTGTAGTCAGCGCTTGTTTATGTTACAAAGCACACATCTGGGGTTCTGTATAAAGAGCATTTCTGCTCCACATCGTATAAAGTAGTCTCACCACAGCAGTCGGTGGAGCGACCCAATCAGCAGGAACGCTCCATCGGTTGCAGACATGATAAGACCACGTGGCGGGTGAGCTTAATTATGCTTTGGCCAATTCATATAACCAAAACCTCTCATTTATATTATGTTTATATATTTGTTGCCAATTTTATTAGGGTAAGAAGCGCAGACAGTTTTTGTTTTTTGTATACATTGTACAGCCAATACACTGTTTCTTGCAGCATGCTTACACCTGTTTGGTAGGCCTCGTATTACACATTTGTAATATTTGAGCCTGTGACTAGCTTAGCGCACCGACATTTTTTCTTTTCCATGATAAGACCACCTTTAGAGCCTTGCACCATGAGATCTTGCTCCTTATATGCAACATATACTCTCTTACACAGTCCTCATGGTCACAGCATGTAGAAAAGAAACCCAAATAACAGCAGTTTTAATAGTTTGATTGTTTTAGCCAATTAAAGTGTTTAGTGCCTTTGTATAAGTCAAGTTACAAATGATTCTAAACTAAATAAAATGTTTTTATGTGTATGCAAGTTTATGGCATTAGAGTGTGTATATATACAGTGTTAAAGTGCATGTGTGTTAGTGTATGGTGTTAAAGTGATTGTGTAAGTGTTAGTGTATGGTGTAAGAGAGTGTGTGTGAGTGTTGGCATATAATGGTAGAAATTGTGTATGGATGTTAGCATCATTGTTAGGGGATTTTATGGATGTTAGCATATGCTGTTAGATTGTGTGTACGTTTATGGTGGTAAGCGTGAGTGAATGTGTTGGTGTATGGTTTTAGTGTATGGGTGTTAGAGTGAGTTTGCATGTTAGCGTGTGTATGTGCTAGTTACGGGAGGCACCAAAGAAATTCCCAGATGCCAGTAACCCTGGGCCTCCCTCTAATCATGGCAATCAGTGGAATGTCTGTGCTGACTGGATATTGCACAACGGAAAAGCTCACAAAATATCTATTTATGTAAAGCATTTTTATGGCATTGAATCATTCATGAGAGGCAATAAAATATTTTTAAACAACCTAACTAATTCAGTAAAAAAAATATATATAGTAACAATGTAATTGAATCAGTATGTTTTATGTAATAACAATTAAGATTTTGACATTATTGTGCTCCCTGTGTCATAATTTTATAGCTCTACGGATACGAGTTAAAGATACTAACGTAGGCGTTCTACGGAAGGGTCTTATTTCCTGGTGTGCATTAAAGTGCTTTGTGATGTATGGTTGGGAAACAATGTGTGCTACGTACTGTATTTTTGTAATGCGAAGTTGTCGTTACTATGACATGTATACCTTTGTGACGATGTCAGTAAAAAGATGTTTAAAAAAATAAATACTACCTTGTGCTTTTTGTTTTGCAATCAGCCGTTGTTTTGGGGATATAACACTTTAAATTGCCTATTTTGGAGATCCGTGGTAAAAGGTGTCAGAACATGATATAAATGTATTCCCTGCCCTAATGTTATCGCTCCCTGTATTTCTCTTCTCCATTATGAAGGCTGCCACCATGGGACCGCGCTTCTTACTCAATTACGCTGAGTGTCAGCTGCACTGAATATAATAACTTTATATGAAGTAACGAGGGAAGGGGAGGCAAAGAGAGCCCGGTGAGCTGCACTATACATGGGAGGGGGAATGGTTAGGACAAAGAGAGGAGGGAGAGTGTGCATGCATGTGTGTTAATGTATGGTGTTAGTGTGTGTGTGGATGTTAGTGTATGGTGTTGAAGTGTGTGTGTTAATGTATGGTTTAAGTGTATGTTAGTGTATGGTATTAGCATGTGTATTTGGGGAGGTGTTACTGTATGTTTTAGTGTGTATCTTTGCATATGGTTTTAGATGGGTGTTAGTGTACGGTGTTAGAGAGACTAACTCTATAACTGTATAGTGTAAGAGTTTGTGTATTAGTGTTTGGTGTTGTAGTGTATGTGTGTTGATATAGTGGGTGTTGGTGTATGATGTTAGAATGACTGTGTGTGTTTAGTGTATGCTGTCAATGTGTGTGTTTTAGCTTATGGTGATAGCATATGTGTGTGTTAGTGTATGCAAACATGATGTAAGTATAATGTAACCGTGTTTGCTTCTGTCTGTATTTCAGCAGATGTATCTCCAGGCTCTGAGTGAGAATAATAGGACTGCTTGTTCAGACCTATCCTATTAGGTCATGCTTATGTTTTCCTCACACAATGAGGTCATGCTGTGGATTATTTAAAGGGAAGTCATGGTGAAAAAAATGTAAACCTTTTCTGAGGAAGTGAGTTAAAAGGAAACAACTTGTTTGTGCTTTTGACAGGTAGGGAGTTTGACTGGGATGCCTTTTCTCCCAAACAGTAAGACAGGTGTCCAAAGGTGAGCTTAGGTAGGACAGAAAGCTCCTGAGGAGCAGAGGGGAACACATTCCTCTCAGTTTTGGATACATTTCAAATGAAAATTCAAAGATTTCTCGTTTCTTTTTAGTTGTTTCATTTGGTGCCCCTTTTCGCTTTTGGACATTTGTATGAATCTACAAATTTCAAAATTTGTTAAAAGTTCTAATTTGTATGAATCTGAATGCACAAACTTAGATTCTTTAGCTATTGGAGTAAGAAAGTTATGCTCCTGTTTCATTTAAGTCCTCCCCTAGATGAAACCAGGAAGTAGAGACCTGCGCGGGACTGCTTTTTGAATCCCGCTCCCGCTGTTTTGAATCCCGCTCCCGCCATGTGAGTGTTCCGCTCCCGCTGTTTTGAATCCCGCTCCCGCCATGTGGGTGTTCCGCTCCCGCCCGCTCCCGCCACATTTGTGGCCAATCCCGCCGGCTCCCGCCACATTTGTGGCCAATCACGCCCGCCTCCTTACCTGATTTCCCGCGCAGTCCCGCAAGGCTGCCCTCGAGTTGTTCCCTCACAGCGTCTCTTCTCTTGCTCCGCCCAGGAACAAGGCGGAGTCACAGGAAGTGACATCACATCACGTGACCCCGCCTTGTTCATGGGCGGAGCAAGATAGGAGACACTGTAATGGAGCAGCGAGAAGGCATCCTTGCGGGACTGCGCGGGATTACCGGGACCCGCAGGTACAGTGCCTGACCGCCCGCTCCCGCCCGCAGCCCCAGCAAGACTGCCCGTGCCCGCAAGTTTTTTGCCGGGTCCCATGGGACCCGCGGGACCCGCCTCCCAATGCAGTCCTCTACCAGGAAGCATTCATATGTACACTTCTTGCACACGCTCAGTAGCACTCCCACTGAGGCTGTTGAAGCAGCAGCCGATTGTATGTGTGATATCAAGGCATCAGTGTATAGGCTGCTGCTACTTCCATTGACTAGAAAGGGAGAGCTGCTGAGCATGTGCAAGAGGTTTACCGACGGATACTCCCTGCTGTCAGTAGTGGCAGCCGGTGGAGCTCCAATAAGTAAAGCATGCTGGTAAAATGTACTGGCGTCCAGGCCCATATGGTAAAACTAGGCATATGTGTGGTGGGCTGGTGGTGGCGTGGACCCTTTGAGCGCTGCTGCAGCAGGATACACATGCACTTACCTTGGTGCCTAAGCAAGGCTCTCTAACTCCCTCTAGTGGCTGAACAGTCCAGGCTACCAGGATGCTGCAGCTCTCTGCACTGTTCAGCAGCGGGAGGACGGAAATCTGCAAAATCTATGCTGAAGGGTAACACTGATGCCTGTGTAGCAGAGAATTATCTTCATAGAATGAGGCATTATAAGTGATATATTTAAGTTTTATGCTGTCCTGACCCTGAGCAAGAGCTTTCAGTTGTCCCTAACCCAGGGTTTTGTTTGCAAAAAATACATAGGTTTGTTGATTGTTCTCTCCTCTCCGGCATCCTCCATATTTAAATGGGTTTTCTCTGCATTCGCCTCTGTCTTACAAATCTCCCATCTAGGCATCTGCGGCCTTGCACCTCCTTGTTAATTGTCCCATCTCTCTGCCCTATCACTTCCCCCTATCTCTTTCCCCTTTTCTGGTAGCGGACACACTAATTAATAAACATGAACAAAAATCTCTTAAAAACAGCATACATACATAAATCTAATGTGGAAACTATCACTCCCTTCCATTAAAGAAAGTTCAGATGGTTAATAACGTGTGGATACTAAGGTCATTAATCAGATTGAGCTTTATTACAGTAAATCAATTTGCTGTTTGTTTACAATGAAAACTTTTCAGATTTTTGCGAGAAAGTCCCTAAATGTCTTCGCCGGGTAAATCATTTACTGCAGTCAACAGTTGCTACAAACAGAAAACAATTCAAAGTCCACTCCTATCTCACCTCTATGAGGCAATAATACCTAACCTGTGCCAGTCTGTCTGCCGTCAATTACACCTCCCATCACGCTCGCCCATGACAGACAGATTAAAGGAAAGTGAATAAAAAATACCAGCTCCCAATATGCTCATCCAGGCTGGATAAGCGACTTCAGGGACTGGGTAAATATATATATATATATTTATTTAAAATTATTATTTTATTTTTTTCTCCTTGACCATAAAATACAGTGCTGTAAATGGCATAGTATGTTCACATTGATGAAAACGTGGTTTTATTCCATTTTGCTTCAAAAACGTCTTTTACCCGCAGGCCTGGAGTCTCACTGCTCAAACACCACACTGAACAGCTTCTTTATGGCAATGTTAATAAAGTCTGTTCCTCCATAGTCTTTCATTAGTCAGACTGTGGGACTATGTGATTGGGACCGAGTCATTTTAGTGTCTACCACTGGCAGTATGTTAAGGAACCAGGGTTTGTCCAGTAATAGTATCTGGGGTTATGACAGGGGTGTACCTAGAGTATTCGGCACCCGGTGCGGATCCTTTATGTGGCACCCCCCCACACACACACAAAAAGTATGTACGGAAGTAACTATTTAAAAAGCACAATAACGAGAAAAGATTACACATTTGATCGATTATACTTCTACTGAAGAAGCCAAGTCGGCGAAACGCGTTTAGAAGGATCTACACTGCAAAAACCTGTGGACTTTTTATTGACACTCTTCAAGCACTTTTTGGGTGCATGGACTAAATGTGAGTGTATTTTCTACTGGTGATTTTAACCATTTTTCTCGGATACTGCACCATTTTAAGTTTACATTCTACACTATATTGGTTTTATTTTTTTCCCTTATATGTATCTGCACCCCATAATTTTTTGGTTGGTTTGAATTTCTACACCCTGAGGAGGAGTGTTCGTTTTTGGGCTGCTGCAGTCCTATTTGGGAAGTATTGTTTGTATCATTTGTTTATTTTACTATACAGCACGTGATTTTAGGTTAGTTCACGTTTCTCTATACTGTTGATACTAGTAATATTTTTATTTGGGTGGGAGTTCTCCTTTAATGTTGTTCTGTCCCATGAAAGGGCATAACTATATTTGCCAATATATGACCTATAAATGAGCTTTTTCAGTAAAGAAGTTGAATTATTATATTTAACTGCATTAACAAGCATTATGAGTTTAGCTAAATGATTATATTCCTGCAAGAATGGTTGACCTGACCATGTAAAGTACACAGCTAATGATATGAAATTAAAATTATAAAGCAAATAACCCCCCCCTTGCCATTCAAAGATCCTTCTACAGCATATCTATAGGTTATTCTTTACATGAAGCAGGGCATATGATTAGTGTCACATAGCGTGCTTGCTGCTTTATTATGTTTTGTTTTTTACAGGATACATAATGATGATTTTGATGATGAAGGGCAAATTATAGGTGACATTGTACTGCACTGAGGAATATGATGGCTCTATATACCAGCACTTAGTAAATAATAATAGGTCACTTCAATATGGGTTGTCAAACGGCATGCAAAGGTCTTTGTTACCATTATTATTATTATTTATTGTTTTATTATAGCACCATCATATTCCGTAGCGCTGTACAATTTCTATGTGAATGACGGGAACAAGGACTGATGCCACATGCCTATTGGGACTGACCACACTACAAGTGGAAAGGTGGTGATCTTCTTCAGATGTTCCTCCGGAATCTCTCCCCTTTGTCTGAGGAATGGTTAGGGCTTCAGGTTATGAAGCACAGTCTCAGCTGCCATCTAGTGGTAGATCACTGCAATGACATCACTTATTTTTTTTATTGCGCATGCTGGTGAGCACTTTTTACACTTCGGACCCCTACATGCACCCTTTATTTTTGCAAACACTAGCTCTAGCCTTTTACGCTAGGTGTGCTCCTTGGGGAGCACTTTGTACATAGTTCTTTTTTGCACAATTGTCCTGAATTTTTCACCGAGCACGTTTTCTTTTGTATTTTTGAATATTTTATTTTCAATAAGCATCAGCACAGTATACAGATGCACAGTATTTGTACGGAAGACACCTGAAAGCCAAGGTGGAGCTGGGTCCCCCAAAAAGGTAGTTCTTTTGAGCAGCCCCCCCCCTCCTCTATCCATGGTTCCAGTGGTCCCAACCCTTGAGATCCAGCCCTACTGCAGGTCTTATGGCTGGGGAGGGAAGGAAGGGGTTGCATATCCCTTGTGGAGTAAGACCCCCGAGGAAAATGAAGAAGACCTGGTGTCCACCGCAGCCTTATGTCACTTTCTTCACAGCGGAGCCACTGACCTGGGGGCTTAAATAAAAAAATAAAAAATTGCAATGACATCACTTTTGGGGCCTCGCTTTTTATATAACAAAATTGTAATTTAGTCTAAGATATATATATAAACTAGACTTGTGCATTTGTCTTCGGGCAAACATGAAAACGAACACGAAGAGTGCGTTTTCGTGTTCGTTCCCGAAGACATGAAGAAGAGAAGAGAGCGGCGGTAAAACGTAGACGAAGACACACACATGAAGAATCTTCGTGATCGTCTTCGTCTACTAATCTCCCGGGCCCTTCCCCATCTAGCCTACCTTATCTTCGCGGCATCGCAGCAGTTGACGGAAGTGGAAATCTGTAGGTTCGCCGTCAGGGGTTAAAGGGCAGTGCGAGTGAGCCTATTGGTTGCCTGCAGGGACCTCCTCTGGCATCAACCAATTGGTCTGTACAAGTGACTCTATTGGTCGCCAGCAGGGGGCTCGTCTGCCATCAACCAATAGAGTTGCTCATACGGACATTTAAACTCCTGGCGCCAGAGCTGCTGCGTAGTCTGTACCGCGTTAACCCCTTTTACAAAAACGGATAAAACAAAGAAAAAACAAACACAAAGAATGTCCACGAATATTCACCCGAAGAGAAGACAGGAACAGGCGAATATTCACGGAATACAAAGATTTTTTTCCCCCGAAGACGAACATGGAGACCTCCCTGGTGCCAAAGTCTAATATAAACGTGTAACAGATGTGGTAAACTAGTAGTTTGGAAATATTCCTTTATTCCTATATTTCCACTAGATGTCACACTTGAGAGTGGTATTAATATCACTATATATGTTCTGAGAGTGGTATTAATATCACTATATATGTTCTGAGAGTGGTATTAATATCACTATATATGTTCTGAGAGTGGTATTAATATCACTATATATGTTCTGATGAATATACTGTGTAGTATTAATTACAAAAGGAATTTGTAATTTCTTTTAATAGTTGAATGATTTGCAATCACATAGAGAATTTCATGATAAAGAGATATTATATATTGGTGCCTATCACTTTAAAAATACGTAGATTAATTGATAAGTGTTGTGAGGCGCATCCATCAGCTACAGCTACTATGGCATTTTTGTTGTATACATAGTCACTAGCTTGCCTATTTTTCATCACCAAACAGTAGCGTAAGCAGGCAGGCTTTTTTCCATGGGCAGAGGTGGCACAGATAGGCTGCTTATGGGGCAGAAGTGGCACAGACAGGCTGTTTCAGGGGCACAGGTAGGCTGTTTTAGGGGCAGATGTGGCAAAGGCAGGCTGTTTTGGGGGCAGTGGTGGCACAGGCAGGCTGTTTTAGGGGCAGAGGTGGCACAGCTGCACAGACAGGTTGTTTTAGTGGCAAAGGCCTACATTGTCAATGTTTGGCTTAGTGTATAGTGATAGGGGTTATGCTGCACTACTGTCAATGTCTTTAGATTTCTGTCTGTCCGAGTCATTTTTCAGTGTTTCAAGGTTTCTAGATACTTCTACCAGGCATAATCTGACCTTACTAATAATACCTGACAATGAAATTCTTCACTCCATGCCATAGTATTGGAAGCGTCATTGAATATCACAGAGGAGACTTTTCTTTCAGTAATGACAACGTCACAAGAACTGAGATGGAAGAATCAGGTGAGTCACTTGTTACGCTTTTAAAGGTCACCCGAGCACCAAGAAACACTGTACTTTTATAGAACTTATGCAAGAGAAAAGATCCAGTTACAAAAGAGGAAAATAGTTTAGAAAATATTATTTCAGACGCCAAAGTTGGGTAAACAATATAAAGCGCGGATCCATAATGTTTGAGCTCAATCCCAATATGCTGCATGCAAGCAATGATGTGAAATAGCCATGTTTAAATAACAGAGAAAAAAATATGCGTTCCAAACCAAATATATTTACTGAACATGTAATGATGCGCTGTATTTGGCCAAAGCATATAAGCTGACTTGTACTTCATGGAAGGTGAAACAATAGTGGGACACGCAGGTGGGATTCTAGATGGAGAAATGGCTACGCGATATGGCCACTTTATACCCGCCCATTGTATGTGGTACTGACGAAAATACCGCCTTCCGGATAAAGACTCTACTAAAAAATGTGTGTTAAATACAATTATTATAATTATCAGTAAAGACCTCAGTATGTATCGTCTGGGGAAAATATATGATTTAACAAAGCACTGGATGATAATATATTTAATACAAGAAATTCTGGGACAGTAGTTCATATTCTACAACCAGATAGTCAGAGGCTAAAATGCAATGGGAGGACATAATATTTTACATTTTCACATTTTAAATGGAACAGTCTTTCAGCAGAAGTGGTAGTGGTTAATGCAATGAGACATTCTAATCATGCGAGAGACGGGCATAAGGCAAGGTCAAGGAGCAAGAAAGGTTTCGTAATTGAATGTGAACCAAATGGCTTCCTCTTCAGGATGTGAAATATATCAAGTTACTTTGTTACGCCTTCATACTGTATTTAGTGCTTCCTAAGGTCTGTTTTTCAGTCACCTCATACAAGGCCAGGGAGATTAGTCAGTTATTCCGCACAGCATGGGGTTGGAAATGCTGTAGCTGTTCCTACACCGAACATACCTATATAGACGGAAGTAGCAGTGTGTAGGTGGAACACTCAATGTCTTTGTAGCTGCTTCAAATAATAATACGCTGCGAGGGCATGAAGCCTCCTTTCGCGGATGCTCTACGCTTGTGAGGGCTCCTAGGGCTCCCACCTCCAACAAGTAATAAAAAGTAATAATGCATAGAGTAAGGAAAATATTTCCAATCAAAAATGATTTTAAAGAAACATCCATGACAGTGTCATTACTTATCACTGTGTAACTTGTCCCTTAGACAAAGATGTGGACAGCTGCTTCATCCTCTATGGTAATAAAAGGGAGTTTTACTTTGAAGAGACGGTGGTAGATACATGGAACATGGAACATGACAAACTATGTTCTATAATGTCACCTCTGTCTGATAAATGGTATATGATAAATAACAAAGACCTCTACATCTATTCTCACACTCTAGTACCCACCACCCAGGGTTTGAATATATCTTTCTGACATTCAGTAATTAGCGATGCGCACACACGTGCTTGTTCTGTTGGTAATTCATCATGATGTTTTTCAAGATGAAGAGCTTCTCTGGCAACGTGAAGTCTCAGGAAGCAGCGCTTCTTTTTTGCTTTGAACCATTCTAAGTAGACTTGAGTGGCCTCAGGTGCCTTTTTAGGGTAAAAGCAGTGATAAAGGCTTGTAAAGCATGACACTGATGGCTTTTGTAGAGCCACCTGGGGCTTCTGAGTCATTGATGAGCAATGTATGTTTGCATCATTCCATCAATGTTTTGTCCAGACAATAATTTCAATTAAGCTTCGTTGCCGTATAAGCAAATACGTTAAATGTCAAGGAGCTTGAAAATGTCACCTTAATACAAAGTGCCTTCAGAAGATTTAACCCTCTGCGTGTGACCCCCTGCAACATTTAACTTTACTTGTATAAAACTGGAAGATAAGATCTAGTCATCTTCAGAATGCTTCGGGAAAAAAATGTCCACTATTGGTACAATGGAACACAGTACTGACTGCACGGAAACACGGCCAGTGGAGGAAACGCAGACTGCTTCTCAGATTCAATGAACGAAATGGCCACAATATAAACAAATTTAAACAACGTATTAGTCTTCGGACTTTTTTCCAGAATCAGCTGGGTTAGAACAATATAATCAATCTATCAAACGAGAGATCCCTCACAAGGGCATCCCAATTCCTTGGAAAAATAGTACGACAGGTTGTATTCTTTACCCAAGACCCTTATCTAATGCCTTAAATCTGGATCATTACGTAGGAAAGAGCAACCGGTTACATGGCATACAATGCACGTCTTAGATGGCTTGTGAAAGTCCTCTGGGCATTTACTAACGGTTGTTAGTATTAGTAGTAATTTAGGTTGAAAAAGGTCAATCAAGTTCAAGTCTTCTACCTATGCTTCCTGCTATTGATCCAAGAGAAGGCTATCTTCCAAATGTTGCTATTAAGGGGAAAAATTCCTTCTTGACTCCAGAAGACAATCAGATTTCTCCTTGGATCACAAATATTAATGTTTATTCTATCGTACATAGCCCTGTATGTTCTGCTTTTCTAAAAGTAAAATCCAGAGCCTTTTTTGAAGGCATGCATTCTTTTTGATAGCACCTCCTCTCTTGGCAGTGAATTCCACACATTTATTGCCCTTACTGTAAGGAATCCCTTCCTTTGTTGAGTATGAAATCTTTGCTCTTCCAGTCTCAGAGGATGACCTCATGTTCTTTGCACATTTCTGTTAATCAACAGGTCACCGGAGAGCTCCTTATATTGGAACTGCACATATTTATACAATGTTGCCTCCTACCGCTGGTACCTTTTTATTTAGAAACAAAACATGTTTACTGGGTGTGAGTGTGTCACACTATTTTAGAGCCAAAACCTGAATTACACAAATAGGGATCAGCAGGTCACATAGTCAAAAAAGTAATGTCTCTGTAATGCCCAGTCCACCTAGCCATGCCAAGGACCACACTCCCTAAAACAAGTGTTCATCCTTTTAAAATCTGATATCAAGAAATGTTAAAATAATTCTTGGGTCTTGAGAAACACTGAAATGAAGGATTAGTGAGACAAGCACAGTTTAGGTGACTGATCCCTGAAAACTAGAGTTACTGCCCCTTTAAGAGACAGAACGGAGAACCAGATCAGGTCCTTGGCTGTTACAGCCTCATATGATTGTTTAGCTCATTTTTATGCCGGAATCATCCCAGATACATAATAATATATCATACAAGGCATGGTATCTGGAATGTTCTGACAAATGCAATTTAATCAGTAGAAGTATGGCCAGCGACGCTTTGCCTACATCTAGAATAATCCTGACTCTAGTTTGAAGGTTACATTTTAATCACATTTTCATATGAGCGCAGATGCCACGATTGGTAGCATCCTCTTTTTTGCTTGACTCACCACTGTGCAAGCTGCGACTCTTTACTGATAATCTCCCAGCCGTTTACTTCAACTCCCATCACTGTCAGCCTCCATCTATCCTATATGACGTCCCGATGCTCTGGATTTGGCTTGGCAACAGTTATCTACGTTTTTTTAAGCTATATTTCATTTGAAGCATTTACTAATTACTGGATGCTTAGTTTCCATGGAAACTGCAAATACATTAGTAAGTCAGAAAAATACTTGACTGTAAAATCTACAAGTATGCGGCAACATAACACCCATTCCTAGTCCACCTATAAGAAAAGGGGAACATGTACTTGGCTGAGTGATATGTGATAAAAGACGCAAGATGACCTCATAGAAAAATCATGTAGCTAGAAACTTCAGATAAAGCAGATATTATACCCCATAATAGCCCAACTGGGCAATGTGTTTCAGCCAAATCATAATGAGACCTATCGATAAAATAAAAAAATATACTCCAAAAGGGATTTTCTCTTAGATTTTTGCTTTTCGTTTTGCCTTCTGCTCCAATATAATATGTCCCTTAGACAGGTAATGTGTCTACGTGTAAAATAATGCATTTAGCACACAGAAATCCAAAGGCAGAATACAGGCTTAATGGTACTTTGCTGACATCTACAATTATACATTTGATGGATGTTCCAGACAACAGCTCCTTTCACATGACTAATAGCGTGAATTAAATGCTGTTATAATGAATGAACTTGCCAGTAAAGGTTAATCAGAAAGGCATCAGCTAAACCACCCACCCAGGGCATCATATAACGCACACAATTACCCCAGCTATCTATATTACTGATTCCAATTCCATACTAACAATTTCAAACGTAAGTTGAAACGGTGCCACTTTTGCCATATCAAGAAATGTTCTTGCTGATTGCCCCAATATTACTACTTTGCCCCAGCAATGCTCATTGTACAGAACTCCAGTTACATTAGAAGCGGTTAAGCGTAAGACTCTGTTCCATAGCCCCCTTAGTCATTGTGGCAAGCATGGCATTAATGTTCATTGAAGTCGGCATAAACTCTCCCACTTCCATCACCATCTAACTTCTGAACCAGTATGTCTTATTGTCCTCATTAGCTACATGATTAAATGTGTGGGGGTTACTATTAGCATCTTCTCTCATATACCACCAGTTGAAGTCTCTTATGTTAGCAAGTGTATTAAGAAGCCATATTGCATTATTATATATTATTATACCTGGGAGCTCTCCGGGTTTGACCCGCAGAACTTCGGGAGAAGCCCCGTAATCAAATACTCCCAGATCCTTCTCCATGGGGAGGGACATGTGATAGAGATCTGGTTGCTACTTAAAGTTCTTACAAACCCTAAACAGTCCCTTTAATTTACTTAATGTGCCCAGTAGTATTGTGTTAAAATTGCAAGCAGTAGAAACTTTTGTTCTACATGATTAATTTGGTAAAGACATGGTAATGTCCCTCACATAAAGGTGATAATATAGCGCTTTTAGATCAAGTAGACTGCAGGACTACATTAAAACCATTGCTGCCCTGCAGAATTATTATTTTTTTGAACAAAGATAACATTTGATCTCTTTAGAGCAAATGCAATTTGGAGGTGCAAAGTTTAGGTACAAAAATATATCTTATCCGGTTCAATATTACTGAATCGGCACTATTTGTCATTGTATTCTGAGAGTAAACATTGTAGATGAGAACAAAAGGTAATGAAAAAAAAAACGTTTTGCTGAAACCTGAAATGGTATACCGTATGTTCATTTTTTAAATATATTACAAAACTGACTCAGCTTTATTCATTTCTATGTCCACCAGGACACATCAGATTTCTGCCAAATTGTAACTTGTTTCACACAATGACAGGATCTGATCACAATTCAACGTTGGAGCCAGCAACATGAATGCGTTAACAGGCAATTCTGATCCAACCCATGGTGGAAATGTTCAAAACACAGACGGTTATATTCCGTGTGCATTGACATTTTATGATCGCAGCAGTCAGTGAATGAGCTCATGTCAGAACTCCTGACTTCACCAATGAGATCCCAGGGGCCATAAACAAGGCACCAAATTAGATTTACCTAACAATATTCGGACATCAAACAGCAGCATGTACAACCATACAATACTTGCTTTAGATCCAAGTTGCAGGACTCTCCCTACTCCATCCAGGGGTCTTAGGTTACCTTGTGGATACTTTTATGGACGTCAGAGCAGTTTGCCATGAGATTAATTCCATGATGAATGACCTAAAATCTACCAAACATTACCTGCAAAGCAATTCTTCACCAATGTGCTTCACAGATCAATGCAATGTAAGCCGTCAATATTATACTATAGAGGATAGCAGGATTACAAAATACATAATAATAAGAAGAAATAATAAAAATAAATAATCTTATTTCCGTGTGAAGACAAGTAGATACATGTAGATACCATGACCAATATTTTTAGACTCTGAAGAGGTGTTATTATGATGTTTTTCTCTGTCACCTTGAGACCACTCCTATAATTGTTATGTTATTGACTTAAGAGGCTGATAGGACACAAAAGTAAGGGAGGAGAAGCACTGGAGATGCTGTCATTTCAAAACTTGTTTTATTAAGCACAGCAAAGCCACAGCATTATACTTTATATCCAGTTCTCTATTTCCTCATTTTACATTGATTAACAATAACGAGTTTGTCGTTATCATTTGATGGCAAGAATATTAGCACGGCAGCTCTGTCATTCATACCCGTGATATGCGCCCTTACTGTATAATAATAATCCATGATATATATATAGCAGGAAGCAGGTGTGGATTGTGAATCTGAAATTGTGAATGCATTTTCTAAATATAAATGTCATTAAAATACATATTTATCATCTTTCGCAATTTTAATAAAAAGAAACAAACTGGTAGAGATTTTTAGATTTATTATAATTTTAATAGGATTTGACCAATACTATTTTATAGGAATAAAGTTAGTTCAGCTTTCCAATGAAAATGATCTTTCCTTATTATCTACGACAAATCAAAAATCGACTGACTGGGTAGGCCAGGAAATATCCAGGCTGCGTAGAATAGATGTCATCAAAGCTCATTTTTTACCAGAACTATCATATCTACTCAGGGCTATAGTTTTAAGAGTACTGTATTATATAATATTATATATCATATTTTGTAAAAATATCTATGCTAGATCTGCATGTTTACTCAGTAGCTCGATTGGAGTAAGGATGATACACACATAGTACAATGACCCTTCAATTGCTGATTTCATAAATCTGTGTGAAAAGGTAGGAGAGTATGATGGGGTAGCTAACTGCTACTTATATGTACGGTATTTCTTACCATGTATTATTTTCAATACGCGCAGTATATGAGGGCCTTTGCACGTCTATGATATCTAATATTTTTCCCCAGAAACTGGAATGGATTCAACTACCGGAGAGAACGTGTTTGAAGAAATTAATTGACAATTCTCATATAGAGAATTTAATTGGGCCAGACTCATTAATTGACATAAAATGTTTTATGATAGATTGATAGATATTTAACTACAACTACACCTAGCAGGACAGTCTGACTAATGAAGGTCCATGAAGCAAAATGTTTCATTAGAAAACCAGGGCTTAATTAGCATTTTTATAAAGAATAATTTCAGTGTGAGGATTGACCAGGGACAGTCACCCCAAATATCACATGACTGACAATAATGGCAGCCTCCGGGTCTGCAAATAAAGGATGTTTATTGGAACTAAATGAGATAATACCATAGCACCGTATTTTATTCTCAAGGAGAAAAATAAAGAGAGTTCCTCTTTAACTTGCTTCTAGATGGAACAATGGGAAATATGGACTTTCTTGGTAAGAGGTCTCATTTGGGAAGTTATCTTTTTATAGGAGATATCTCATTGCCCTACTTTACCTTTGTGATTATTAAACACTGATTGGCCCCATATCTGAAAATACTTTTGCTCCAGGGATTTCTAATTCTGTAACATCACTAGTATCAATGGGAAATCTCCGGGTGTCACCATCTGAAGCCCTACGTCCCTGGGTCCTTGGGACAGATACTTCTTTGGGACTTCTTTCTCCGAGCAGGGGAGTAGTGTTTATCCACTCCTTTTTCCTGTCCATGATCTAGCTTCTACTCCTTACCAACTTTCCCATGTACTTTGCCTAATTTCCCCCCTTTTAAGGGCTTTCTGGCCACCCCAGAAAAGGGACAGGTGTGGGTAGGCAACCAAGAAAAGTTCTCTGGACTTCTGTCCTAAGCCTTTGTTGTAAGGAACCATGAGTTCTATAGGCACTTTATGAACACAATTTTATAATTTTGAAAGAACAGCTAATTTTATTACATACTTGCCATATTAAACCTATGTTTGTATTAGATTAAGCTGAAAATATTCTGTTTAGACAAGAACTATGCAATGACAGTACCTATGAAGAATTGATGAATGACTGGAAAGCCCTATAGTTTGAAATGATTTGAGAAAGAAGACCTTTAGTCTACAATAAACAACACAAAGTTCATGATCCGGTGAAGAATAATGAATTATTCTGTATGGCGTCAGCAGCACAATGCTGTAGGCTATGAGCTGTCATAACTTATGCTAAAGTATTTTACAAATTCCTTTTCATATGCAAGTTCTATACAGATTGTAATGTGTGGTTTTGCTAATATCCTGCCTCTCACAAGATGGCGGTGCTCTTGCATACTTTTGGGGGGAGGGGGTACTGAAGCCTCGATTCAAGTCATTGCAGCAAAACTGGCTGAGCGAAGAAAGAGATGGTTGGCCTCCGAAAATTAAAACTTGTTAAGGAATTGTCTGGAATATTTATTTTGTTAAGAAAGGTTAGTAAAGAAAATAAAATATGCTATAAATATTATTATGTCGTTATTGAAAATTACTTGTTTTTAATTAATAAAAATAGGTGGTGCCCGGATAATACACTAGGTGGCGTCTGGCTAATGATCAAGTATTTTAAAGGGACCACACAGACTATGCATCACATGCAATAAAGTTAAAATGATTACTGGACTGCCCCTTTAAGGATATGAGTAATGAATACATATGAGGTGAAACAGGCGGTAATATTTATATGTAAGCCAGTAGCATAGACCCTCTCTATTACCCACAAGCAGGACCACTAGCTGGTTGCCTAGCAATCAGTCCTCCAATCAGTAGGTGGAAGATGCTGGCTCCGCCCACTTTGTTTAGTCGCTTCTGTTCCTGGACGTAGCGTCAAGGGGGAATTTCTGCGTCATGCGTGGTGACGTCACGGGAATCTCCTACTACCTGAGAAGTGCATTGGAGGTGCTTGTCCTCCCCGAGCTCCTGGGTATTGCCTCCCAGTAGTAGCTGTTCGGCCTCCCACGATTATTCGCCGCATGTCGGGCTGTGTGTGGCAGCGCTAGCGAGAGCGGAGTTCTCCGGCTACAGAGGCGCTGTGTCGGGCAGCAGCATTTTATCATCCCCTTTGGTGAGGGGACAGAGGGTCATCGCCACCCCCCAGCCTGGATAGACAGGCAGGGCCCCTGGGGGGGAGATGGGGATGGAGCTGGCAGGTGGCTGCGTGTAATGTCAGCTGATCTGCTGGATACAGGATCGGGAGGATACAGGAGCTGACACCCGGCTGGCAGGACTACACACTGTAAGTGTCACTCACACACTTGTTGCTGCTGTCACTGTCTCTGCTTCACGTGGTTTGTGCGCTCATCGTGTATATACTGTGTGTCTCCATCAGTGTGCACAAAACCTGGGTGTGAATAGACAATAAATGGAAGAGACTATTTAAATGTTAGTTGTACTCAGCTGAGAGTGTGCAGATGAGTAGAGCAGCCTCTCAGCAGAAGTGGTAGAGGCTAATAAAGTGAGGGATTTTAAATATGAATGGGATAGGCATGTGGCTCCTGAATCTAAGACGAACCAAGGACCACTTAAGGTGTCTACATCCGGAAGAATGGGCTGAAAAGATGAGCCAAATGGTTCTTATCTGCGTCACATTCTATGTTCTATCCAAAAAGCATCTTCTAACGGTCTAGCCGGAAAGCCCCGCACTCTGTATTGGTATAAGAAGCTTTTCTGGATCAGGAGGAGCGCATTTAGCAGCCAGCTTGATTTTTTTTTCTTCTAGGACCCATCATACCCGCATAGAGGTGAATACACTCCGTGCGATCAGGGTCCAATCTGCCTGTCTCTGCTCGAAGGGTTAATATATACTATATGGACGCCGGCTCTGTGTGCAGTACTGGGTTTGTCGCAGGTGTGGCAGAAAAGTTTATGCCAATGTATTACTCTGTGCCCTTTGGGCAGGAAAGAAGTGTGTCGCTGAATAGCTGGCGATGTTTGGTATTGTGTTTCGTACGGAGGGCGGTTAACCGTTTGCTGCGTGCTGTTCTGTGTTTTATCATAAATTATCATGCTGGGTTATGTCGCTTGACCTTTGCTTTGTTGTGATGACGTGAGCGTGACGTGTATAAGAGAAACTTTACAGTATTTTTAGCTGTCGTATAACCTTAAAGGCAGTTCGGACGATAAGCTTTGGATACTTTTTATGAGGGTTAATCTGTTAGATGTTCTTCTTGAAGGCATTTCTGTGGCATTAAGTATTTGTGCCTCTGATTTATTTTGGGCCTTATTAACTAAGGAAGGCTACGTGTATGAGTTGCGCTCATTCATATTACTTTCTGTAAGTGACATCTTGGAAAAGTAATCCCCATCTGCTGCGCTGACCCTGAAATGGTTAATGTATTCATGACACCCCTGCGACCTTTTCATGTGCTTTCTCTTTATTATCGCATTATTTGAGTTTTGGTTCTCTTAGACTGAAAATCTTCTAGGCCTGGGACCTTTAAGAAATCAGGAAGCCCTTCTGAACTATACATCATTGATTCAATTATTTTTATTTTTTTTATTTATATTTTTTTCCATATCAACCCATGACTGCCAGAAACCCCATTTAATCGTCCTGGAAATTAGACCACAGACTAGATGGAGTATTTTTTTTTAATGAAATTGTAGCATTTTCATACGTGTTGAAAACTCATTTAGACTACAATTATTATGCTACAGTTTTACTATTTTGTATTTTGTTTTAGTTTTAAAGGGGCATTCCTGCGCTTTAATGCATGTGATAGCTGTGTGGTCCTTTTACGTTAATAAAAACTATGATTGAAAAAAAAAATGCATTGTACGGACACTTTACGTTAAAGGAACTTTGGCAGATAGAACCTGCGCAGTGTATCGCAGCACCTGCGCGTTGCCTTAAGTTATACCGTCAATAGGTGTTTTAAGTTGACGTTTTGGATGGTTTTAGGAGAATTCCTTTAATATTGGTATAACCGCACGGCAGGATTTCATATTTGCACAGGTCGGATTCCTTTGGCAGGTTCACTGCTTGTGCGTAGTGGGGACTTTTGTGGACCCCCAACGGGAACTTGGCATCTGGAGCTCAGCATGTTTGATGTTAATGAGCCCACGTTGTTGACAAGGACTCCGAGGTTTAATAAGTCAAAGAAGCTTGCAGCGCGTTTCTTTGGGGTTTACGCTCGCGATGGACCCGGGGAAGCCTAGCCTCGGCGTTGGGCTTAATTGGCTGGAAACCATGTTTAGTGAATTATCTTCGTGTGGTTCTCGGCTCTTCTTGGCCTTTTTATGGCACTGGAGGGATAGTAGGCGATGATGAGTTTTAATGGAGGGTCCCTCCGGTGGTCCGGTGTAGCTGCCCACCGGTTCTCATGGTGGGGGCCTCTCGGTTAATCCGTTCAAAGTCCGCTACAGAGAGAAATAGTATGCAGCTTGGAAAGTACGTGCTGTTTTCGAAACGTTGTGTAAAAGAAGCAGAAGATGTTTTTGAAGCTCACACCCCGCTTTAACTTCTCCATCTGCTTCATACAGAACTTCCTGCTGAAAATATGATTAAACTGCTTCTGAGGCTATATCGACTGCCAATAAATATGTTCTGTAATGTCGGCGTCAAAATGTTTTTTAAGGACACGCATTATATAAAGGTTTAGGTGTCCAGATATATATAATATAATATAATATAATATATATATATATATAAAGCTCTCACACACACGCCCCTTTTTTTTTTTTTTAAATGAAACGACGATAATTCCCAGGAAAGCGGAATTAGTGAGCATTTTATTTTTCGTTCTTTATATTAATATTGCGTAATGCACAGAAGGAAGTAGATGTTGCCGCCTCCAGGGACTTCTTTCGATGTTGTACTTCATAAAATTCTATTAATGTCGTTATTCTCACGACTGGTGCAGTAGCTGCAAAAAATTTCATAGGGCATCTTCCCTCTCCTACCCCACATGCAGCTCCTTCTATTCAGAGTGTTACCCCTACATGCCAAAGGGCGGTTGGGATAACTGTCCGCAAAACTCAACTGAGTCACGAGTATCGATGCTAGCCGCGCAAGTTTGATTGGCAATGCTAACCAGCACTTAGTGAATAGGACCAATATTCTTGTTCCGCTCCTTGGCATTATCGCCCCCCCCCCCCGAGGGGGACATACATGTACAGCTCGCACGCTTACCAGGTTCATTTACGCAACCCATGACCCGAGACCCGAGGCAGCAATCATAGCAGTGTTTCTTGGTAAACAATTGCTGAGAATTTGGAAAGAAAAGAATGGGAAGCAAGTCGTGACCTTTACTTAACCACAAGAAAATGAACACGCTGTTAGATACATAGATGCATAGAAAGTGACGGCAGATAAGAGCCAGTAGGCCCATCCAGTCTGCCCAACCTCTGAGTACTTTCCTTTAGTACTTGCCCTTATCCTATATCTAGCTTGGCCTTATGCCTATCCCATGCTTGCTTAAATGACTTTACTGTGTTAACATCTACCACTTCTGCTGGAAGGCTATTCCATGCGTCCACTACCCTTTCCGTAAAGTAATATTTTCTGATGTTACCATTAAACCTTTGCCCCTCTAGTTTATGGTTGTGTCCTCTTGTTGTGGTAGTATTTCCACTGTTGGACCTGGAGTTCACCGTTTCCTCCAATCGCAGTAATTGGGCTGTTTTGCTCCGGCACTAATGGGCACGTGACGGGCAGCCTGTCACTTACTGCCTTCTCCAGGAGCATTCCACAGGTGACCAAACAAACAACTCCATCTGTTTGCTCAGCCGAGACCTCTGACATGTTTGATGTTCCGTTCCCTGCTCGCCCACTCGCTCGGTTAGCGTGGGAAGAGGTGGCTGCAGTGCGTGGTCTCCAACATCTTCCTAATGTATTGAGAGTGCCATGTTCTGTATCATCGTATGACATGAACCAGTAAGGGTTGGGTATAAGCGGAATCACCCCGGCCGACAGAACGTAAGTAACATTAATCTTATTCCTCTCCCCTTGTTAACACTGAGTTTGGATGGCCTCCGCCAGCTCCAAAAGGGCTAAACCGCTTTACATCTTGGCAAAGGTGAGCTAAAGCTTGAAATACATCATTTTAAAGAGTTTGGGAAGCCGTGTGTATCGAGATTGGGCGATGCACTGCATTCAAGCTTTTTACATGTTGCTGGCTGAGTGTCATGGGAATTCTAATTGCAGTAACAGCTGCCCAGCCCATACACAGATACAAGGTAGCGGTAAATATACAGTTAATTGGTATATACGACTACCTATATCCACCTAATATTTTAGGCTATTATTAACTACTTGTCTGCTGTGGAGTTATCTTTTCCCTGCTAAATAATGAAATTATAAAGTTTTAGATTGCTTGGAATCTCCCATATAGAATATAATATCATTTCATTGTCTTAGACAGAAAAAAAGGGGCTACTGTGGAATATGTATAAAAATAGATTCCAGTGCAAAGTTTGAACAGTGGTCTTATCGCCATAGCAACGCATAAAACGGTCCAATACATTTAGTTAACGGTCAATCAACGTTGAATTGGTGCTATGATCACTCTGGAAATTGCTCCAGAATCGGTTCCTGTACGTTAACTCTTTGCGTTCAATTCAGTTCCTATACATTACTCCCAGTGGAATTTAAGAGTTAAATGTGTAACAACATTTGGAAAATATGGGCAGAATAGGGCTACTAGATCGTGTTCTTGTGTGTCTCGGCTGTATCGTATAGACATGATTTTCAGTATACTGTCTATAAGGCAGAGTTACTTTACAGCATGGTTTGCCAACAGCTGTCATACCTCACCAACTGCCCCCCCCTGCATATTAATCCTTTAAATGTTATTTTAAATTTTTTTTTTACTGAAGCATATTGTCAAAAGTACATCAGAGCAAAAAGCTGTGTGTTCTAGAACGCACATCATAGTAGTGTCCTATTTTTTTGTTATTCAAGCAATTTAACCCCTCACCAATGAGAGGAGAAACATCCTAATACAGAAAAAACGGCAGTATGTTTTTTTTCTGGAGTTAGAAACATAGGCTTTGACGGCAGGTAAGAACCATTGGGCCCATCTAGACTATTTTTTCTGATGAAAGACTAAAAGCTTAATCAGTCGTTTGTCTCATCTTAGATTCAGGAAAGCTTTATGTCTATCCCGTGCGTGTTTAATTCTCCTCACTGTATTATTCGCTACCACTACTGACGGGAGGCTGTTTCACTTATCTACCACCCTCTCATGGCTGCTAAATATGGTAATAAAGTTGCACTTCCAGTAGGGTGACCACATTTTATTTCTGCCATTCAGGGACACACTATGAAGTCCATAAGATCACAACTGAATAAGACATACAAACCTACATAACTACATACATAAATAATGTATGGAAACTTAGCATTGCAGGTATAGATCAACTGAAAATTGCATGTAAACTCAGCACTGATGGTATAGGTCAAAAACACATGGAAAAAGCACTGCAGAACTCAGCAATAAAGGTATAGATAAAACCCTGTAAATTACAGACAGATCACAGGTTGTACACCCCAAAGCCAGCCCTGGCGTCCACCCTGCCCACATAGAACCTGACCAGCACCCAGATAACACACATAAAAACATCTTTGTCCCCAAACAGCCCAGCATGAGTCAACTTGGTCCCCAAACAGTCAGTCCTATGCCATCTTTGTCCCATAAAAACCCTGCCTGCGTCATCTTGGTCACCAAGGCTCAAACATCCTGCCATCTTTGCCTTTCCACAAATCTATTATACATCAATGATACACGCAAACACTTTTACAGTCACTCACTAATTCACACTTTCATTCACATAATCATTTATTCTCCCCCTCATTCAGACAATTCATCCACACATTAATTAATTCATACTCCCTCATTCAGACAATTAATCCACACACTAATTCATTTATTCTCTCACTCAATCTCACTCTTTATTTATTTTAATATTCTTACTACCCCCTTTCTCACTATCTACCCCCCTCTTCCTCCCTTCTCACTATCTACCCCCCCTCTTCCTGTAGTCGTGCGGTAAGAGCGCGAGGCCTCTGCCTCCCGGCTCTGCCGCGGTGCACGCTGCTTCACTGCTGAGCGCCGGAATATGATGTCATATTCTGGCGCTCACCATGACATGCCAACTGAGCTAGAGGCCTCGCGGAGGAGACGAAGGGGCACCCCCTCTCTCTCTCCTCCACATCAGAAAAAAATAAAATAAAAAAAAATAAAAGACGGCACTTCGGTTCTGGGACAATGCATTGTCCCGGACTGAGGCTGCCCTGGGACTTAAAGTCCCATTACGGAACTGTCCCAGGCAATCCGGGGCGTGTGGTCACCCTGGCTTCCAGCCCGCCTAATTCATTTACTTTACATGTTTGTAGCAGATCACTTAAAGAATCTGCGTAGCATGTAAAGCTGTATAGAGAGGAATGTGTTTTCACGAATGAATGTCACTACGCGCCTGTATCATACCACAGACACACACACAGACAGTAAGGTAACTGTGCGCCTTCAGCCCCGTGGGAGGTATTGCAGCTTCTTCCAGTTTCTCTGACGTCTTTAGGGTGTTACGAGACTGTTTATTTTCTTAGAATATGCTATGACTGCTTGTTATGAGGTTGCCAGGAATTATCTTGATTGGGAACCACACTGCGGCACACAAAGTATGCTTATTAGGTTTTTTATTGGAGTTTAAAGACGTGTAATATTGTTTCTCTGAAGGGCATCGCTATCCCTTCCAGAGACGATCAGCCTTACAGTAACACGGCATCTGCAGGGATTCCCCCAAACCCGGGGCTATGCGTGCTTTCTGTGGCCCCTGGCAGTAAGTGGTGCCCACCCGCTTCACGTTCCCCCAGGCCAAGCCCCTGCCTTTATGACCCCCGAGTGCCCCTTAACGAAAGCCTTGGGGCTGCTTGGCTTATATTTGTAAATCATATACTGTATATGAAAATCTGTCATTCCCCCGAATATTTTATTGTTTTATATAGCGCCATCATATGCCGCAGCGATGTGCAACAGGTAAATATAACAAGTAGTAAGTAACATAACCGTTGGACTTATCGAAACAAGCGTTAAGGAGGACCCTGCTGAACGAGCTTATAACAGGAGTTGGGGTTTATTACACAAGCGGTTAAGGAGGCATTTGTAACTTCTAGTTTCCCTGTAACTGTCTGCGCTGTGACATGCGCCACTTCATATCGCTAAGGTAATTTAATATATATGACCGCCTAAACCAACAGAGCTTCACATCCTACCTGAGCGTAAGCGTCTTAACCGTGCCAAAGCAAACATCTTGTGTCCGGTTTCACCAGGATTCACTCGCTGAACTTTACGCTCTAAATGTCAAAGCCTTTTTATGTGTGTGCGTTTCTGATTTTTCTGATATGGTATGCGTGTGCGTGTGCGTGTGTGTATGTGTATATATATGATGTATTTATATAATTGTAACCTTTTTTTATTTTAGAAACGTTTCTTTTTGGGATTCTCAACCAGGTGAAAATGAATAGCGAGTTCATCCTTTGGTCTTGATGATCAGTTTTGGTTGGGGTTTCTGCTAGCTGTGGGATCGCTACTAAATCTAAAGAAAGACATCGGCCATTTTTATTTTCTCCACGGAAGCAGGGGCTGGTTTAAAGAAGGCTTTGGGAAGTAACCTGCTGCTTTAAATGTTTTTTTTTTAGTGCTGTATAATTAAATGATGCTCATTTTGACCAAGATCAATAAAACATTTAAAGTGGACTTGTCATCCAAAAAGTACATGTCTTTGGGAGCGATTCCTGCCCGTTTGGCTGGGGTATTCTTGTTAGGCCACCTGGAACTCTTGCAAATTAAGTGATTAAAAAAAGAAATACTGTAAAATGATGATCTAATCACTGAAACCCCCCTCCTATAAGTGAGACCCCCTCCCCCCATATACATAACCAAAGAGCACACCAGAGTGCAGTGGAGCCGACTGACAGTGTAGTGCACCATGAGTGCGCAGCGCCAAGCATACCTCCTGCATGTCAGGGAGGGGGGAAACGGCAGAATCCCTCCATGCATTTTCTAGGGGCTGGAGATGGTAATTTAAAGGGGACACTCGGTTATCATAAGCATTCTAATATACGCATTATTATGAATATTCTCATAATTGTTTAGCACAGGTAGCTCTCGGGTGCCAGCTCTCGGGTGCCTGCTGTTTTGTGCAGGTAGTGATTGCATGGAAGTGACCTTTACAGCCCTGTGGATATTCTTGGTATCTGAAGGGTGTTATAAAACGTAAAGCCGGACCTTCCTCCTTCCTGGCTGGCAGCCTTTTCCTCAAGACAAACACCGGTTAAACCCTTTTATCGGAGGACTCGGCTAATGTGTAATCCAAACCCGTACTTTACCAGTGCCATATGGATACATTTTGATGCCTGTGGCAGTCACTGGGTAATTAATCCTAGGTAAGGTAACCAGAGAATCTTTATAACTTTGCGGGGCAGCGATAATTGTCTCTGCCTCATTTTTAATGGCAACTTCTTAGAATATAATTTGGGGCTTTTTATTCCTGGTCTCTCATATGATATGTATTTGTCAGTGCTGCACCTCGGGGGACTCCTAGCTGTTGTTTGTGATGATCGGTATGTTTGCCTTGGGTTCTTCAAAGATTTGGGTGATCTGAAATCTTTACGCAATGCTCTTATTACAGTCTTTAAGTCCTCCGAGAATAAATTATGAAATTATCATTAATGAATTCTGCATGAATTAGAATGTGTGACTGCCAGTTGAGGAGTTATAAGTGCTAAATCATCATATTTCTTTCATGATCCCTCAACTCTCTGCTTTTCTTATACGTTCTGTTATTACGAGTGTAACATTTTAAGTGTTTCGTTCTGACTTGACGATGGAAGGAGCTGCGCCGCATATTTACGACTTCCCGATACTGAGTGTCCCGGAACCTGTTTATTTTTCTTCCAGATAATCAGCCCCTGGGTACTCCTAATGCGTGCTTTATTCTTTATTTATATTTACTAGGAAATTGTCACCATCAGCTTCCTTTATTTAAACTATGTGTAGCTTTTGCTATTTCTTTGTAGATGTTTTTGACAATATTTGATTTAAAAGTAACATTTTGGAAGCGTTCTAGAACAGTGATGGGCAACCTTTTTGGCGTGGTGTGTCAAAAATCGGCAAAAAATCGAGCATAACTCGCGTGGTGTGTCACTTCGACAAAAAAACATAATTTTGCGCAATTTATAGTTTAAACTACAAAAATGTATAATTGCAATATATAATAGTATTTAATAAACCAAAAACAAATTATTTAACATACCTGCTTAGTAACTACTTACCTTTCAGGAGTCCTGCGGTGGGGGTGCAAGGCCTCTGTCTCCCAGCTCTGCCACTGTATGGAACAGTATAGAGTGATGGGAGTTATGATGTACTTTAGAGCATAATTATATAATGAAAAATACATTGGAAATGGTGCAGCATAACACCCATCACTCTCACACACTTACCAATCCACACTTACCAATCCACACGCATACCAATCCACACATATACCAATCCACACACATACACCAATCCACACGTATACCAATCCACACGTATACCAATCCACACGTATACAAATCCACACATATATACTAATCCACACACATATATACCAATCCACACACATATACCAATCCACACATATACACCAATCCACACACATATACCAATCCACACACATATACCAATCCACACGTACACCAATCCACACACACACACCAATCCACACACACACACCAATCCACACACATACACCAATCCACACACACATACCAATCCACACACATACACCAATCCACACACATACCAATCCACACACATACCAATCCACACACATACCAATCCACACACATACCAATCCACACACATACCAATCCACACACATACCAATCCACACACATGCACCAATCCACACACATGCACCAATCCACACACATACCAATCCACACACATACCAATCCACACACATACCAATCCACACACATACCAATCCACACACATACCAATCCACACACATACCAATCCACACACATACCAATCCACACACACATACCAATCCACACACACATACTAATCCACATACACCAATCCACACACATACACCAATCCACACACATACCAATCCACACACATACCAATCCACACACATACCAATCCACACACATACCAATCCACACACATACACCAATCCACACACACACCAATCCACACATACCAATCCACACACATACCAATCCACACACATACACCAATCCACACACACACCAATCCACACATACCAATCCACACACGTACACCAATCCACACATACACCAATCCACACACATACACCAATCCATACACATACCAATCCATACACATACACCAATCCACACACATACACCAATCCACACACATACACCAATCCACACACATACACCAATCCACACACATACACCAATCCACACACATACACCAATCCACACACATACCAATCCACACACATACCAATCCACACACATACACCAATCCATACACATACCAATCCACACACATACCAATCCACACACATACACCAATCCACACACATACACCAATCCACTCTCACTGTATGCTTTCCTACCTTTCCTCTTTTCTCCTTACAGCTCCTCTTCCTTCTCTTCGCTCCTCTTCTTCAGTTCTTGTCTTCTTCCGGGTCAGAGGGCACAGACAGCGGGCGCGCGGATCGCAAGGGAGCGGTATCGGAGGTCTTTAACAGACCTCCGGCTCCCTTGAGTGATTTTAAGCCGGGTTCAAGGGAGATCCTTGAACCGGCTTAAAATCACTCAAGGGAGCCGGTGGTCTGTTAAAGACCTCCGATACCGCTCCCTTGCGAGCCTGCTCCTCCACCGGCCCGCCCCCCGCTAGGTACGCTACTGCACGTCCCGCCCCCCCCCCTTTTTTTGGGGGGGGTGACACGCGCAGGATTTCCTGCGATTCTTCCTCGGCTCCTGCACGGCCGCCGAGGATGAAAGAATCTATGCTGGAGGAACGGGTCCTCCAGCACAGATTCTTTCATCCTCGGCGGCCGTGCAGGAGCCGAGGATGAATCGCAGGAAATCCTGCGCGTGTCACCCCAAATGGCTACGCGTGTCAGCACTGACACGCGTGTCATAGGTTCGCCATCACTGTTCTAGAAACATAAAAACATACAATGTTTCAGCAGATAAGAGCCATTTGGCCCAATTTCTGAATCCATTTCTTATTCCCTGGCCTTATTTTATAGCTAGGATATTCCATGCATCCACTACCCTCCCAGTAAAGTAATATTTCCTGATATTACTTTTAAACCCGTGCCCCTCTAATTTAGGACTATGTCTTCTTGTTATGGTAGTGTTTCTTCTTTTAAATAAACTCTCCTACTTTAATGTGGGGATTCCCTTTAAATATTTCAATGTTTCTATCATGTCCCCCCTGTCACGTTCCTTCCTTCCAGGCTATATAGGTTAAGATCCTTTTAGCCTTTCCTGGAAAGTTTTATCCCGTAATCCATGAACCAGTTTAGTGGCCCTTTTCTGAACTCTCTCCAAACTATCTATATCCTTCTGGAGATATTACCCCCCCCCTCCAATGCTGTGTTTTACGCAGTGACACAGTGACTTAATAAGACACTCGCATGATCAGTGGTCTGGTTTTTTTAGGAGGTTGTTGCTATTCCCCACTTTCCTCTAATATGTTATGTCCCTGATGTATCCACCTTCCCTGTTACCAGTTTTCTCCCTCACACGGTGAACTCAAAGGGTCCTCAAGATCTGGAAAACAATCTGTTGTGCTGCATTATTCAGTCTCAGCTGCTTAAAGACGTGAAGTGAGGTGGAAGTGCTGTCCTGGTTGGGGGGGTATAGTCGATATAGGCGTATCCTATATTGTTGACTGGTGTTGTGGGAGATACATGTCTGTGTCATCAGCACTGGACCTGTGGACTTCCCAAACCTCCCCTTTTCATCTCTCACATCCACTGTCCTTCCTCCTTCTTCCCACTGCCCTTATTTCTGCATTTCCTCTTCTCAAGCTATGCTTTTCTTTAACTCTCTTCTCTCTCTCATCAGCAGCCCTTCCTCTGCTCCACACACAACATGATCTAGCAGCTCATGTTCTCTTTGCACACAACAACATTAAGCAGCCCCTCTCTTCTATGCGCACGGTGTGATCAGCAGACCCCCCCCCCCCAGAGCATTATTAATGGCATCCTTATTCCTCCTAGCCTGTACTGGCAGTGGTATACAGCAAAGGTTGAATCACAGCGCACCCCCCCTTAAGTCCTGCTCAAAATAATTGACGTGTATATATATTGAGGGTGTGCTGGCCAAGGACAGTCCTCCCTTGTGTATATGGGCCAGCTATTCTGCAGATGGGCTGCTACCCTGGCCACTTTAGGCCACAAAACGTTGCTCTGTGTGTGTGTAATGTTCTGTTTTTTCACGTATTCATTGTAATAGACTCTAATGCTTTATAAGTGCAGTGTGAAAAGTAGCAGGCATACCTAGTGCCCTTTCCTGCATGTCGCTGCTGAGTGAGAGAACTTGTGGATGTTTGATTATTACATGTTACAGGGCGGTGGGATGTATTCTGCCTTGTGCATTTCTCTTCCCATTCATTATATGCTGTGCCGTGAAATACGTTTTTTTTTTTCCCGGTGTTTATTTTTTCTTGGTCCCTTGTTTTCTGCCATTGGTGACGGCTACTGCGCCGTTCCTGAGAGTCCTCGCTAATCAGATTTATTGTTGCTGGGGGGATTAGTAGGGAGCCCTAACTGTGCGGGGATCTCTGTTTCAACAAATATCTTTTCCTGCCCCAGACAAAGGAGTCTCCGCTCTGAGTGCCTTTTGTTGGAGAAACGCAAACATTACACGCTGCATTGTGGGGTCCCCCGCAGTACCACGTGGGGTCCTGTCCCCTTTGAGAGGTTTAATGAAATGCATATGAATATTTTATCATTATATCCACTTATTCCAAAGCAAGTCCTTTATTAAGATGTAAATAATACCCAGTTTTTTGATATGAGTGTCTTGTATCTGATTTTTTTTAATGCCTTTTAGTAAATATAAAATTATTGTAGCCGGAGGGAGATCCTACGGTTTACAGTCCACTACATAGATCCATGTTAATTGTGTTTATGGATTAAAGTAAGTAACTTACTGCAATAAAAGCCAACCCTATGTGTCTACCGTGGGGCGGCATCTTCTTTTTCTCAAGATCAGCAATCGAAAACTAGAGGCCCAGAGGCTTGATGGCAATGTAAGGAATTAATACTTTGCTGAGAGGGTGGTGGGGCATGGGACAGACCAACGACTGATTAAGGTCTGAATCTTTACATCAGGAGAAATAGGCAGAAGAGGTGGACTGAATGGGTCTTATCAAGTCAGTGAGTGACATGGCTTTCCTGAGAAGGGTGCGTTCCCTCACAGACTCCGTGGGGTCACAGATAATATGCAGCTGATGTCTGCTATTCTGTAAACTCATTAATGTGCCTATCGTCGGGTGAGAGGCCCAGAACACATGGAGATTCTGCGCTGGTTATTGTTGTATTGCTCCTACTACAAGAATGCCCCAGGAAGCTTCTTATGGAGGATGACAGAGGTAGCCTTGGCGTCTTCAGTTGGGTTGGTTTACGACGGGACAATGACATTAGTACTTTTAAGCTGCTTTTAAACTTTTCTGGTGCCTGCGTGGGTAACCAAACGCAGTCCAGGAAGGACAGCACATTAGATTTTCATTTCCACCATTATTCAGTTCGTAGTTCTTATTCATTATTTATAAAACAGCAAAGGATATTACCACGAATTAAACTTATCTTTAAAGTTCCTTTCTTACAACATCTATTTCTTTACATAACAAATGGGAACTGTCACAGCTTTTAGAATAACTCAATCCCTTGTGTTTTTGTTTTAGAGAGATCCAATTTATTGTAAGCTTGCGTGCGGCTCATCCTAATATACATATATATATATATATATTATAATATCCATTTACTCACAAAGTCCATTGCACACCATTCCAAGTTTCCCAAGCCTGGTGCTAGTAACCAGTAACTGTGGAAAGTCAGAAATGACTGAAACATTGACTTTGTTTGAATAAAGAAAAATTGTTGATTTAAAGACCTGGAGTGCTGACCATCTCTTGAAAGTGCTTTATATATATAATATAATATAATATGCGCTAAATGAAAGATAATTTAAACGTTTACCTTGTAGGGTTATCTGATCAGCTTTCTGTCTTAAAATTCTCTTCCTCATCCTAAAGGCTGCTGGAACTATCAGGGAGAAATAACTTTTTAATCCGCATATATTTCATTGCACATGGTTAAGTGTATAGAACTTGAAAAATTGCTTTTGGGAGACGTGAAATCTTTGTTTGAAGGTGAAGCTCTCACCGATGTTATTGTTACTAGTATAAAATTGTTGCCAGATATCAACAATCAGTTGAAAAGTTGAAAATCAGTTTCATTTAAGCTAAAAGGAGAAAAAATATTCTTTTTGCATGGGGCAACCCCTATTATTTGGTAGCAGAGTAGTCCTAAATTATGTGTCTTCTGTCAGTAAATGTAATGAATGAGATCTGAAGAGATAACTGCATTCATGCACCCTTTAGGATCTAATGAATGCATATTGTATGGATGTGAAGTGAGTCATTGCTTTAAAGCAGGTATACTGCAAAACTGATAAGCATGCAAAGGGGGTATTTTATAATAAGTTAAAATCATCGTGTGAATGATAGCGGCAATAACCTCATCACTTTGATGTGACAGGCTGAGCAGAAACCTCTTAAAGCCGTTAATTAGTATTTAGAGTGTCACTAATCTTCGCCTGCTGTCTTTTCCATGTATGCTAAAGAGGGCAGAAATACACTTTATTACCGTACTTTGCTGAAAGAACATTTTTGGATGAATATAAGATATAGTCTATTAGATTTACTGATTATTCACAAATTTTTAACATTTTCATTTTATTCATTTGTGATATTACATTGGTGTAGAGCTATTCTTATTAAATATTAACTTTCATTAAGTGCTGACACATTAGGTGTGATCAGCTGTGAAGGGAGTCATCTTCAGCCCTCACCAGGAGATTTACGGGGTATCTGTAGGGTTGCTAGTACACAGATACATGCTTCTGGAAGTGTTGGCGCCAGAATGGGAACACCCGAACACCCAAATGCTCTGGGTATACCCATAATACTGAACGGATTAGCTCGGAACCAATGATGCTGCCAGTCCCGTTTCCCAGTCATTGGCTCCTTGGCAATGCATATAACTAACAATGTACTACTAAGTACTATGGCTCATTAAGATACGTTTTTTGATTATATAAGGGTACGGATTTCTATTAAATTGCTGATAACACTCAAGATAGGAAGGGATGCTTTAGTCTTCTAAATATATCCGATAACATATGGAACGTATACAATACAGTTGATATGTCGTTCCAAAAAAAATTATTCATACTATAATAATATAATAATAATCTTAAATCAGTAGTCCAACATTATGATAGTAACAAACTAAACAATACATAGTAACTTTATATACATTAAAAAATATAAATATACTGAGCAAACCAGAGAAAATATATATTACATGCCCTGTTACAAGCATTATTTATCATATGTGTGTTTACATAGCGTGTGAATAGAGTTTCAGGGCAGGATCTTTTTGAGTCATGGGATACACGAACAGTTATGGCAAAATCATGTTTCAGGATGTATTATTTATAAACTATTGAAATGATATGCATACGCTGTGTTTCCTATATTAATCCTAAAGGGCAACTAAACTGCGCTGTTTTTCCCTTGCCGATGTGAGTGGGGTTAATTGTTTATTAAAGAAACACTTCTGCCCGTTACCCTGGAACCGCGCATCCGGGAACCTTGATATATTCAGACTGATGTGCTGGGAATTGCCATAGGTTTCACATTCGCTAATTAAATAATTAGTATTAAAAGCCAGATGGTCATTCATATGAATAACAGCAACACATTGGGCACTATTTGGAATGCTACTGTTATAATGACAAGTCAAAAGCCAAGTGTCTTAAATAAAATGATTTTATAGGACTCTTTACAATGCAAAAAAAAATGTATATAGTCATATAAAAACCTGGTTAATTTTTTGGTACACCATATGCTTTTGGTGTAAGCATGGGACAAACTATGGTATTTATCAGTATAGCATAAATAAAGGTCTGCGTGGTTAAACATTTTTAAAATGGTGCATTTGGGAAGATATTTGGAAGTTTTATTACAATTTTCATGGAGCCGTAGCATTGTATTATTCCAAATTTATTTTCAAATGGTTGCATGTGTTTTTAATACTGTATTGGTCCTAGCCCTCCTTTAACTAAAATTAGTTTTTAGTATAAAAAGATATGTTTAGTAAAATGACTGATAAGATAATGTAGGGCATACGATGGGTATTGAACTATGTAATATAACAGTGTTATATATGTTATTATCATTATAAAAGGAGGGGTCCCAAAAGGACATGAGTTTCAGTTAGGGGTAAGTGATATACAGACCTGTCTAATATGTAATATATTATATGACTTTGTTACTAAATGCAACTTAAGCCTGAAAGCACCTCTTCACCTACTAAATCAGTTTGTATTGGTCCGTCTATTCTATACCCCTTGAATATATGTATTGGAAGGAGTGCTGTGTAAATTGTTACCCCATGGTATACGTATGCCACAGACGGCTGCATCTTTGTTTATCACAGTTAGGCAATGATAAGGATAAGGTTATAGGCATGCGTCAAACCAGGCTCGCTTCTGTGTTTCTTTACCAGTAAATAATGGAAAGAATGTTTCTCGGGTTTGCCTTTCCTCTTCTAGGTTTTTCAAGGTAATTCAGTGTCCGTGGAAGGAAAAGGGGTGAACGGAATACATTCTTATCATCGCCTTATTTGATCTTACTGTTTAAAGCCATTGGAAAATTATACCTTTAATCAAATTACCAAATACACTTTTAGAAAATTAAATACTTGTGTACTGATTGGAGCTGATAACCATTTGACATGAGGAGACGTTATTAAAAAGGAAGTGTCAATGTCACAGCTTTGGCTTAAAATGACTTATAGCATGTGTTTTATGTGAAAGGCAGTCTGTGTAATTATTTGGGAGATGTGAAGGTTCATCACATGGGAACTGAAATTTGTGGGACAAGTTTCTGGTCAGTCCTGAAGTTCTCTCTTCTCTCTCTCCTCCTTTTTATCCCATTTCTACAAAGGCTGCATGAACCAGTCAACAACAATCAGCAACTTAACGGTGCAGAGATAACATAATGAGAATAAACAAACATGTCGACCATGTAGCGCTAAAGCCTTTTAAGAAGTAGTTTATCTTACCGCGGAGCTGCTGAAACGTGGTTAGGGAGAATAATAACATGAACATATTGGGGAAAACACAGGCATCTGTGATATAGATAGAAATAACCCAAATAGATAAATATTTAAATTGGCTATGAAGACAGACTGGCCAATTAACAGCAGAAATACTGGCAAAGAAATCAACCCGCAGGGAAAATGGCAACCAATGAGGAGGAGGATCTACTCTTTCCATGTTCTTCCTTAGACTATGTAGTATCTGCTTCATTTATTACTTTCATGTATGAGTTCCATATGTATTGGGACAGTGTAACAATGTCTTAACACGCGGCTGGTTTATCGAACTGCTTGACAGGGTAGCCCATTGTCTAAAGGCGCCATTAAATAGAAGTTGGGAGTCAATCTTTTGTTGTATATTTCTTTTAAGTGTGTTTGTTTCCTCTCTTTCATCCAGTGGCTGAAGCTGATCTTGTAAATGTATGTGTTATCCACAATGGCAGATCACCATCCTCCGCCGCTTGACAGCACTCCGCTCCTGTCTACCGAGATTCCTCTTCTGCCTGCACCGATTGTGAATGGAGAAGGAGCACAACAGGTAATACAACCTGTATATACTATAATGTGTCTTATGGTCTCTGTCTTACAAAATCGTACTGTGAATGTGTTTATTTCTGTAGTTTGCAGGCTAGAAACACGTGAAAAGCATCAGGGCTGCAATCCGGTCCTTTTCTTCAGCTTTATTTTGGCCCGGGCTGTTTGCGTCTCTACTGTAAAATGTGAACTATAATTCATTGGAAACCAAGAAATCTAGATCTCTCGATTGCTTCCTGGTCTCTAATTTCTACTTCTGTTTTATAACACATTAAAAATATAAAGCATCGCCCTGCAATCCCAGCAAGAACAGAGGTTTGTCTGGTGTTTTTTTTCCCCACAAAACTGTGTATAGTGTACATTAACACTAGTTGTAATGAGGCTTCAGGAGAGTGTCACTCAAAGTAATATTTCTGAGAAATGGAACATTCTGTTCTCAGGTGGCAACAAGTGCTGCGGCATATGCCGCCCGTGACACTCTGTGCCTTTGTTAAATAATTTGATTAGCATCAAACAAAAGGGAGTTACATGATTGCAAAGCATAAAACGAAGGTCAGAGTGAGCGGCTGTATAAGATTACCTATAATGATAACGCTACAAGTTGATTGAATTGTGTGTTTGGGCTTCTTCCCGTCCTGTTTCTTCAGCTTTGATGTTTTTGATACGTGTACATATAGTGTTAAGTGTAGCATATGTACAGCTGTTGCATATGGCAGAGGGGGTTGTTACTTGTGTGTCATGTAAATATACTATTAGAAGTGCTTTCAGTAGTCTTCAATAACTTCCATAGAATGACACAACTTCTTGATCTCTTAACTGTGAGGGCGATGGACACCCTCCAAGCACAAAGTGCCCTTCAGGAAAGTAGTGAAGGAAACCATTGCAAAAATAGGCAATGCAATAAATTCTGAATAATCTCTGTGTTTAGCAGGGAGTTGAGATGGGCTGTGCAGTCTGTTCTTTGGAGATGTATAAGATTGTTGGGTTGCATTTCAGATGACATTGATGTATCTATAGCTCTGGCATGAAGCAAATGTAGGGAATTGCAAGTCTATATAACTTAAGAAGCTTCAAAGATGATTGGGTTTTGCAGGATCTGATCGCACTCATAAATTATACTGTGGTTTGGTGACTCAGGCTTTTCGATTTTTTTTTTTTTTTTTTTTGATTATGGAAACAATTAGAAAAATGGCCATTTTTGTGAGTGTCTTCCTAAATGGTAACAGGAAGGAAGCAAGATAATATTTGAGCTTAGAGATGAAATCTGTTCATTCTGTCTTATAAATGCACTCTGCGGTTTAAACACCATAAATAACATTGAAAAAACAGGAAAAGAAATGCACATTTGAAGAGTTCGCTTTACGGAGTTGTCACAGAGATAGGAGGTGCAGTCAAGTGTCTACAGCAGACCTAACAAGATGCAGGTGGTGTTGTGTCCATGTTCAGAGCCTGAGGTATCTTCTTTGGTTGAAAGGCTATCTTGCCTTCTCCCTATATAAACAATAAGACATAATGCACATTGAGAGATGTATTCACTATTGATCCTGAACGTCCCTCACGCTTTTTTTTTTTTTGAAAGGCTGGTGGTGTCCATGCTAGATGGTGACAGTTCCCCTTTAAGCCCTAAGTAAAGCCAGATGTGTCCCTTCTTGAAGGGATGATACTGAAAGCAGTGTCAGTTCTTCTTGTACTTGGTCAGTGGACTGTAGGAGTACTTTTTAAGCATAAATTTGGTCTATTATAATAATTCATTGCCTACTTTACACGAGGCTTCATACAGTAGTTGGGTAGGAAAGTGACTTCATACATTGTGCAGAGATGTCTAAATATTGTCTTCACAAAGAAGTAAGCTATAATTAGAACTGATGCTCTGTCTCCCAATTGAATTTTTTTCTTTGCCTTGTTATACACAGTGTCAAAAATAGTTATTGCAAGGATAATTACTGTCTACTGATAAGATGCTTGGTATATTAGAAGGATTTCAAGGAAAGCAATGCTAAGAACGCTGGTTCTTGTGTCAAGTCTTTAGCTTTCATTCTGCATGCAGTATTTAAATCTCAATCTTAAAACCAGAAGAACATTTAGGTTTTTCTTTATCTTGTTTGGCTGGCAATATTTTGTTTCATGTTTTTGCAAAAACATTTTGTGAAATTTGGAATATGAGGGTGAGCTGAAAAATGATCCTTATATCGTACTCTCCAGCAGCCGGTGGATGTCTGCGCGATGCTGTCGGCACTTCCGCCAGGCTTCTATGGTGGAGCACCTGCGTGACATAACCTTCCGGTGCTCCACCATAGAATCCCCGGTGCAAGTGCCGGCAGCAGGGGTTGTCTAAGTGCATCGCGCAGACGTTCACCGGCCGGTCCTGCTAGACACCAGTTAGTCTGAGGTTGCATTGGTAAGTCGGGAGGGGGGGGGGTTTATCTGGGGGGGGGCAGATGGGGCATATCAGGGGAGGACTTTAAAATGGCTATTGGTTTTCCAAATTTCTGTTTGTATATAACATATACTGACTAACCGCATAATAGATGCCAAAAATGTTAAAATACATATATTCCTATGTATTGGCTAAAATACTGTTTTTCCATTCTACTAATGTGGATTTTTTTCTTTAAAAATTAATTTTTCTTTAAAATAGCACCAAATGTTTAGGGTGCGACCTATATTCGAGCCAATGCGGTATATATATATATCAACAGAATATGGCGGGATTTAAAAAGAACATCTTGGTAGGCTGACTTTTTCCATCACTTTTATCAACAAAACCATAGGGCTTGATGATGGTGGCAAAATTCCATGATGCCAATGAGTGGGTAATGCTTAGCATCGCCATTCCCTGGTCTCTTGTGTGTTGGTGTAGAAAATGTATTCCTTTGATGGTAGCTCTCGTAGAAATGCCTGTACATCACATCTGCAACATCTAAAGCCACTTACAAAGGGCTCTGGGAACAGATGCATGGGGCCCCTCGTAATCGGGGAGGTTTGCAGATGTTCCTCCTGCAACCCCTGTAGATAGACCCCTGAACGTGCAGTTCCACTAGCTTCTTTTGGTTCTTTTCAGCTGGACAATTAAAACGAACATGAAGATTATTCCCTCTGTTGTGAATGATATGTTGACATTATGGGGTTAAAACATTTTGGCCTTTGAATCAACAAACATTAAAGGCAGCTTTTATTTTTCTTCGGTGGAACATCTTCGTGGAGCGTAATCTCTCATCTCCGTTCTGTACGTTTTCTCAAAGGTTATTTTATGTTTGTGTTTTAAAGACTATCTTATGGGTGTATGAAATACCATTACATAAGTTATGGTGGGTAAAAGGTGATGGAAACCCTTCCACTTAAATTTAAGGGGTAGTAGAAGTATTATTAAACACTCATCCACAGACACCAGACAAGCCAGAAGGCTTGTTTTTCCCTCAGAAATCTCATGGTGCTGCCGCAACCACAAGGGATTCTGGGTAGGCGCATAAGGTTAACAATTATCACCTTTGCCTCTATATCCACTTTATACATGGATCCCTTGAAAGTAATTGCCCGCTGTACAAGACAGCACCATGAGATTTCTGAGGGAAAAACAAGCCTTCTGGCTTGTCTGGTGTCTGTGGATGAGTGTTTAATAATACTTCTACTGTGGGTGTATGACAAAGACAAAGCAGATTTCAGCGTGATGGGTAAATTTGAAGTAAGATATCTTGCTGTGACATAGTTGTGGAAGGAAATAATGAAAGAAAAAGCCTTATTTTATCCAGAAATTATTGGGGCACCTCCATGAACAAGCACAACAGGAGAAGTTCTCTCTGAATAGAAAAATAGACTTATAATGGAAACCAGTTTTGGGTTTTATTCTTTACAAGTTTTTTTTTCTTTTTTTTTTTTTAAATCGGCTGGACACATTTACCGTATTTTTTAACTTATTACTATTTCTAGTGTTTTAGGAAATATAGCTTGTCGTTTTAGCCCTCTGTCCACTTAGTGTCAAACGGTGTACCCAACCTGTTTGGATCCTTATCATCCCATGCTTTTTGAGACACTATCCCTTTGTCCAAAGATCTGCTTTGATGTCCAGCTTTTGGTCGGCCAGACCTCTCAATCGCAGGTCTCTCGCATCCTCTGCATGACCGGTGGAATCGGAGAAGGAGGACGTGACATCATAACCAGGTGTTCTGCTTTGTGAGTTTCTCAAATAACCGGTGAACTTTGCCAAACGATTAATCAACTTGAAGGTCTTATCCACTTCCTTACATTGCATCTAAGCCTCTGGCCCTCTTAATTTTAGACTATGACCTCTAACATTTCTCCTCCTTCTGAAGTTCCTCCTGTACTTTGTTAAATCCCTTTATGTGTTTAGATGGTTTTATCAAATCTCTTCTCGCTCTCTTAGATATACACATTGAGCGGCACTATTGTCCGTCTGTTTGCCTTAAACTTCTTCCTTAGTTTCACTGAACTCTGATATACCTCTACCTTCCTATTTCTGAGATACTTGGCCCCTTAAGTGCTGGGAAGGCAAGGAATGTTCTCTTATACATGGCGACCTCCTTTAGCACTTAAAGGGACAGTTTACTGTCCCTGATAGCAAATAAATAATTTTTATGCCCAATCCATTAGACAAACACCCCGACTCCTTTTCCTACAGTCTTGCAGTAAACTAAAGAATGGCTCAGTCGCAGTCACCCAGTCGGACACTCTGACTAACAAAAGCCTTCTTTAACAGTGATTACAGAAGCAACCCTGTGTACGTTGACTGTTTTTGCCAGTACCTTCCTTTCCCTTTCATCCGACCATGAATGCGATGACTCATACTTTACTTTCGACATTTGGGTTTAGTGCGCATTTCTCTCCCATACTAGAGGTCTGGTAGATTAAAGAGCAACTTCCAGACCATATGTAATCCTCGTACGCAATAAATATGTAACACCAGACAGGTGTGATTAGCTATCTTGGGGAAAATGCACTTACAAGTAATTGAAAAAATATATTAATTTTTCTAGTGTTCCTATGGGCTTATGTTACGATAGGACTAAAATGAATGTTATCTGGAGGGGAAAATCTAAATCCTATGTTCATCTTCCATTTACTGTTTTAGTGCTAGGCGTACTCAAAATAGGTGGCCCTCGATAGTCCAGCGATGTTAACAGACTTCTCTGCATTCTCAGTCCTTTACAATTTGGCTGAGGATTTGATGCAATCAGCAAAAAAAATCCAGTATAATTTATGAAATGCTCCAGCTTTTATAACGAATTCATTTTTTATATTTTTTATTGCATATCAAAATGAAATAATTTGTTTGATTTAATGTAAGCTCTAATGGAAACCAATATAAAATACTAAATTTGTGATTTATGAAACATAACACTTCCTCTATCTTAATCATGCAGAAAACTGTAATTGTATTAATATATTCACCACCTAGACTCATATGCACATGCCTGGGAACTTTCAGGAATGGCTCACCCTGGGACCCCCCTCCCCCCCCGAAAAAACAATATGTCTGATATCGTTGCATACTGTGGATGTGTCTGTGTATATGGTATGTTAGGTGTTACGTGTGTGTGTGTATGTATATGTAGAGCTGCCCCTGAAAATCAAAACACCCACCCATATCATTATTCATTCCAGTCCCCTCCCAACAATAGTTATCTACCATATTCACACCCCCACCATCATATTCTTCTCCAACATCTTTTCCATCCCCTACCATTATCGCTCCAATATTGCACAACAACCATTCCACTCCAATATAACTTACCATCTTCATCTCCCTCAGCATGCCCCCTTCATATTCATGCAAACATATCTCTCCCCTCACCATCCCATTTACCGCATCGGAGTCTACAGTGCTGTCACGCTGTGTGCGTCGGATATGACATCATATCTATTGTAGCGCTGACTGGCAGGTGCGCAATGGGAGTTTCAGAAGATCTTTTGCCGTAGTCGGCTCAGATCTCTTTTTGTTGCCACATGTATAACTGGATTGCTATCCCCGTATGTCAGTGTAGCCCTGCTCACAGGTCATCGGCAGCGGTGACCCGAAGCATTGCCCCCTTCACCCTGAGAAACGGTATATAATTGAAAAATATGTGCAGATTTCTTGAGAAATATGAAGAGTCTCAAAGTGTCATATTCTTGTTTAAGTTCGTGAGATCTGTAGGTTGGGGAGGTCGATTGGAAGTCAAGGTATAATTTTTTTTTTTTTTTAATTTACAATCCTGACCTTTTTCTTTCTTGGTTGTCTGCTGTACCCTAGGAAACTACGCATGTCGTCTGGAGCTTAACGTCATCTGGCATGGACTCCTGCCAGGTTTCGTCCGATTAAAGCACTCTGTATTTAAAGGGGAAGTCCCATGAAAAAAAAACTTGGACCATAAAATACAGTGCTGTAGACAGTAATGTGGTGTAGCATTGATGAAAAGTTAGATTTCTTTCGCTTTGCTCCAGTAAGCTTGCTTTAGCAGCAGACCTGGTGGCTGCCATTGTAGCTTATATGAGTGTTTAAGGTTACAGAGCGCACTTACTCTGTTCCGGAGTAAATAGAGGTTTGGGCTCTTTCTACAGCTCATCCTCATATTCCAAATTTCAAAAACATGAAACAAAATATTGCCAGCCAAACAAGATAAAGAAAAACCTAAAGTCAAGTTAGGGATGCAGTGCTTACACGAATGGCTGCTGGCAACTACTCATCGATTTATTTCTGCTCACTTTTCTATCACAATTTAAGGAAATACCAAAGCTTTAAAGTTTGACTGATAAAAAAAGCCATTGGTGTGCTCTGTAAAACATTGACATGCACCTGACACCGTGACACCCATAAACTAGGCAAGCACTGGGGTAGTGTAAAAGTCCACGCTAGGACTGCATGTCTACACTAAGATCGGAAAGCAGCTCCTGAGAAAATACAGAGCAGATTTTCTGCATGAAAATAAAATATTCGTAGTGGAATTGAGTTATTAAATATAATTGGTTGCCAATTTGGCATAGAGAATAATTTAAGTTTTTTTTTTACATACATACATACGGGGGGAAAATCCTACTTTCCATTAATTTACCTTTAAACAGAAACGTTTTACACCCACTACTAGGATAAAAGTGGAAAAATGGGGCAGAATAATAAGCTTTATTGCCAATGTGGGCAATACCAAAGTCCTACCGAGAGTTTAGTGTCTGGGCATAGTGCGGGATCCCCAGACGATTCCATATCTGGGGATCAAAATACTCAAACAAATAGATCTCCTGCACTCCAGTGTCCCCAATCTAGCAGAAAATAAAGTTGGAATCAAACAGGTGAAGAAACCTGCATCCCAACATTTTTCGGGGTAGAGCGGCTTTGCTGAAGTTTCCCGAGGCTTTTGTACAATGACGCCTGTATTGCTTATGCCCCAGGATTTCAACTGTTGGACCACCTTTTTTGGAAAGGCAGAAGGGCGAGAATCACTCTTACGAGACTCTTGTTTTCTGCTCTTGGTCAGCTCAGGGAATAAATACATTAAATACCTTCCTGGACCTTTGACAAGATTAGAAACAAATACCCCAGCTTATTTGTCCTCCTGACGAAATATTTTCAAGTCAGAAGCTGCTTGACATCCCTGCTTCACTCCTGGGGACCGGGACATCCCGCTTGACAAACTCGTACACGAGCCGCAAGGCAGAGACACTCCACCGCATCTATATACCAATTTATGCAGCATACTGATGAGGGGAATGCATCATTAGACACGTCATATACCATCCATACAACTCTCTGACATCCCTGACGCAACATATGGATCTTGACTGCCCTGTACAGAGACATGACATTGACAATCTCCCATCACGTCTTTTTTAAAATGGGGCATAAGAAACTCAAACTGTATGAAATGCCACACTCCCAATGCAGATCTATACCATTGCCTATGGCAATGTCTGCAAATACAGCAATTTTGGATAGACACCTCTTTTATTAAACATTGGGTTTGCCCTGACAACTGATTACTCAGAAGATGGCAATTTTAGGCGTGTAAGGGCAAAAATGCGCTGCTCTGAATATTCCCGGGTTGCATTAATGGATCGAGTGCACGCCTTTGACCATAGCTCTATTAAATACTAAACCGCTAAATGGATGGAGTGGTTGGTGGCTAGCTTAGAGAGCCAAGAACCCCAACGTTCTTCACGATCGGGGCTGGGTTCATTGACAAGCTGGACAACACACTTAATCTCAGATTTACTATTCATATTGTAATCCTAACTAACCATTGATCTGCCATTGTTGATGGAGAAAGGAAGTTGTCTATCGCTATTGAAGATGTCTAGGGCTGCGATATGGCACATGAGGCATTTGCCCGTGGAAGAGTTTTAAAGACTTATGTTTAACTTTGTGATGTTTCTAGCTGATTTACGGGTATAAAAGGATTAGGTAAATGCTGAAGGGTATCGGATAAAGGTGCAGTCCCCAAATTTGGGGGGATTTTGCTTGGATGTAGTTTGGAACTGGTACCCAACTGTATTAAGGCGTCCATGGCAAATGTTACAAGCTCCATTTACAGCTCAATGGGGGTAACCTGGCACATCACTGCCTCACTGATAACCCCTCTGAAACTGGATTTAATACATACGTAAAATGATTTTATTTTTTAAGGATTCGAGCAACATTTCCTCCAACCCAGACATACTTTTGGATTTCGAAACCTTAAACCTTGTTGGATGCCCCTGACCTTGGATAACACATCACTGTGGTCCTGAAAGGGTTAATGGTGCAGATTCATATTTCTCAGTGTAAAGCAAATCTGCTTCTATGTTGCCTGCCAGCCATGCGTACGAGGCTCGCCCTGGATATATGACAAAATGCACAATCATGGCTTTGCCCACCCGGCTCTTGACACTGACCAAACTACAGAGCGCCTGTTGCCATGGCAGCCCTGCTATGCCTCTGGTAGGAGAGACGAAAGCGGAGCGGAAAATCTGACTTTTATCTGGAAATCAGCACTAAATATAAGATGTAGCGTTACATGGGTGGGGGGGGCATTTGGATGCTCTAGTCCCCTTAAATCCTAACCTTCTGCTGGCTGACGTTGGCTAATCCAGAAACAGATGCTGCTGCGGCGATTTGTTGATTTAGTTTCCATGGAGATCTGATGCATTCGTCTACAGCAGGAAGCTCCCCGCACATTGGCTGCTTTAATAGGAAGCAAGTCTTGAGGTAGGTATTGATGACTGCACTGATAATTGCTCATACCTTTTAGCATTCGACTTGCCCATACATTATCCATGCTCCGGGAGATAAGACACAGCGAAAATCCCGTCCTATCGCAAAACTGGATGTGGCTTAGTTTGTTCTGTTCGGAAGGAAAAGGCCCGATGACCTAGACGTCAGTGCTGCTTAGCTCACGAAATAGTGAATGGAAGTGGTCGAAGATCAGGAGCAGAGTCTTCCTGCAGCCTTTGTCAGCTTACAGCCATCTCCTGGGCGAACAACATCAAAGGATGAGAGCAACAGTAAGTGGAAGTGCCGTGCCTCATTGCAGATGCCGTTCGCGCAAGCTGCCCGATAACCCTGCCGTTAATGTGCTTTGTATAGGAGAAGTGGTGCAGGCAAGGAAGCGCTCTAAGCGAACCCAAGACACTGCATGTAATTCAGGTTTCCCCAGACTTGGGTGGCGTTTGCCATTGTGTCTGGAAGCATCCCTGTTGTGCTTTCGCTCGGTTTTGTAATTAATGATTCACTACATTGATGCTCCTCCGGTGCCTCCTGTTAACCCTTTATCAATGGCACCTGCAGTGCTATAGAAAATGGTTCTGTCTTTTCTATAGTGTAAAATCTGATAGTGTTAAACATCCAAATATATATATATATTCTGTGTCTTCCACCCGGTTGTACTCGGAGGGTTAAAGTACTTTGTTTTAGGAAGTGGTTCTATAGAAAGCTCATTCTGCGTATGCTTTCAAGCTTTAACCAGCGTGCATTTTATTTAACTAACTACACCACTATTATTAGTCCTTTTTTTTTTTTTTTTTTTTTACCTTGCGCAATAGAATAATAGTAACTTGGAAGTATCTGCCTCAGAATAAAGCTGTGTTTTGTGGATGCTGCAAGGACTGACCATTAATGGCGCAACTTATTTATTTTTCGTACAAGCCGTCGAAAGGTATATTCATAGGTTTAGATATACGCTCAGGAATACTTATGTACCGTAATATTCAAGAAACCATCTATAAAAAGTATTCAGAGACAACAAACTGATCATTTATATTTCTTTCAACTAAGCAAAATCTTTTTGATTCTTTTCGGAAAGTCTCACCGTTGAGTTATTCCAGCATTTTTCTCTAATGTATACCTTATGACAATATATTAACACGTTGGGGTAGAAGGCAGATCTTGGCTCACCTGTTGCGGGTATGCTTAGTGCAGTGTAGAGGTCCGGAAATATTGTCTGGGGGCTTGCAGTCTGCGGTATTACAACTTTTTTGATCACAACTCCCATCATCCCCGAGCTGATTGAGGGTGTTCGGATTTGTGTTCCATCGCCAGTTGGAATACAGATCCTCAGTGCTTTCTGGTGTTCCTTTTGCTGGAAAACATTGCCCCCCCTATTGATTAGCAGTCTAATAAATGAAGGTGAGTGCTGCTTTCATTAGCATGTCTCCATAATGACAGCCATTCTGGAGGGGGCGGCATTTTCCCATGCTGTGTGTGTTTTAATGGTATGCTTGGTTACAATTTGCACAGCGGTTCCTAGATTTGCATCTGCCAGTCTCTGTTGGATATAATGCAGTGTTTGGCCAACACTTGTGTAATCTGACGAGGGGGGGGGCTCGGGATTGTTAAGTGCTGCGTGATTTCCATGGGTGGTTAAGGGGGCTTGAATATGTATGATCCGTGGCAGCCCAGTTCACGCTCATGTTTATTAATGTGTAGTAGCTTGTGGCACAGCGTAGCCGGCTATTTAAAGATTTCCGTAGTCATAGAGGGGCAAACAAAGCCTGAACAGATTAATATGATGTCTCATCTCTCCTTTAGTTGGGATAACTTTGGAAGCTAGTAGTTTATTCCACTTAACTATAAATTGATGAAATCTTTTCTTTCCATTCCTTCCACTCTTCCTTCTTTTCTTCCTCCCGTTTCCTTATTTCCACCTGTATATACATGTCCCTTGGCCCTTTCCTTGAACCCCTGACATGCAAAAGACTCAATCATCCACTCAATTGCCAAGCAATATAGATACTAAAACAACATTTTATTTGATTAATTATACTGGATTTATACTGTCTATTCCGGCAATAACCAGGGCCAGACAGATTAATGAAGAATGAAGACATTTGTTGCAAGACAACACTTTTTTTTTTTTTTTTTTTTTTTTTTTTTTTTTTTTAGGAGCCAGTTTAATATTATATTTTTTTTCTGGATTGTAACATTGTAAGCACTTTGAGCAAGGGCCCTCTTTAGCTATTGTTTCCATAATAGCAAATTGCTATGTGATACACTACTTGGTATACCCTGCTTATCCATCGTGCAATAAATAACAAATATCTATATTAACACTGATCTGTATATAACAGGCAACTAGGAGACCGTGAAAGGTTATGCCCGACGGCTTCTTGGCTGCTGGAATTTTGCTGGCAAAGCCTACAAGAACACTACACAACTCCTGGGAAAGCCGTATGAGCATAACAAACTTTCTTTTTTTATTATTATGAAGCGCTTTTCAAAACACTTGTAGCTCGTGATCATTCACCTCCATGATTATAGCACACTGAGCTATTTCATATGTGTGAAATCTGAATACCATAATATGAAATATAATATAAGAAATGCATTACATTTGTGATGTTTTTAATTATAACTCAATTATGACATTTAGTCATATGGCAGAATGGACCTAAAGGGTTCCGCCATTATTATTGAATAGCCTCGCGTGTGGTGGTACAGCTAATTTTAGGCCAGACTAGATGGGCCAGTGACTCCTATCTGCCATCAACTTCTGTTTCTTAATCTCCATTCACTTTTAAGAGTGGCAATTAAATCCTTACAAAAAAATTCATAGCTGACGGATTGAAACTTTGGTGTGGATGGAACAATGAGACGGCAAGTGGACGTGCCATGGCATCACTCAGTTGTTCATAGGGTTCTAACCACAGTTGCTGCGTCTGCTGCTAATGCAACTTAAAGTCTCTTAAGAATGAACCTAGAGAAGCCTCAATACCACAGAACATACGCTCCCAAGAACCGGACCCTCTTATCCTTCTGTGCTAGTATTTCTTAACCCCTTAACGACAATCCACGTACATGTACGGGGTTGCCGTGCAACGGGTTAACGACAATGCCCGTACATGTACGGGCTGCCGTTAAATAGCTGCATCGCCGCGATCGCGGCGTTTTGCCGCGATCGGCGGCTTTGCAGCATCCACGGAAGCCTCCTAAGTGAGGCTGACCGTGGATCCGGGGAGGGCAGCCCTTGGCAGCCCTCCCCGGAAGAAAAATGGCCGCCGCCGCACCGATCATCAAAGATCGCGGCGGCGCCCGGCTAAAACAGCTTAGGAAGCGAACTGAATCGCTTCCTAAGCATAAATGGTGTTACTGACATGCCTCGATATCGAGGCATGTAGCAACACAACCCCCCGACCCCCGATCGCCTTGTGATTGCTCCGAAGAGCAACCACAAGTGCCATCCTGTGAATGACGTTGCCGTCATTCACAGGATGGAATTAACAATAGAAATGAGTTCATAGAGGGTCTATCCAGACCCTCTTGTGAACTCTCGAGCTCCTCCTGCAGGTTGAATGCAGGTACTGCATCCAACCATGCAAGGTCAATGGAGCCCAGCTCACTAATGAGTGATAAGTAAAAAAAAAAAAAAAAAAAAAAAAAAAAAAAATTAAATTTTTTTTTTAAAAAAAATGTTTAAAAAATAAAAATAATATGGTAACATATAAAAATCCCCACTGTCACCAAAAAAATAAAAAAAAAAAATTAATAAGCAAGTCCTAAAATTCTTTATCTTTACAAAACTTCCAACATGGAAAGAGTTAAAATATTGGCATTACAAATGCCCATAGGGTGTCTCGTATTAAAAAATGCATGAGTGGATGGGATAAATTGAATTGGCCGGGTTCAAAGGTGTCCCAAATATGGGACATGGGGGCAGTAGGATCAGATGTCTAAATGGCCAAAAAATACACACCTCACAAAGGCGGCCTTTTACCTCCCAAATAACCCAACAAACCCATGCATGTGGGGTATCACTGCGCTCAGGAGATGTTACTGAACACATATTGGGGTGTTGTTTGACACGGACATACACCAGGAGCGATAAATTTATACCTGAAGTACAACGTGTGTGAAAAAAATACAAAAAAATTTACTACCATAAAGTTTCACAAAGGCTGGTGGTAAAATTAGTGCATGGAAAGGGTTAAATTACCAGCATGTGAAATACCTTGGGGTGTCTAGTTTTTAAAAATATATGACTTGATGGGGTAAATTGCATTGGCCGGCTTCAAAGATACCCGAAATGGCACATGGGGGGAATAATGACCAGATTTGGAAAAAAGGTTTTGAAATAGCAAAACGCTACCTGTACTTATTGCCCCATAACGTGCAGAAAAAAGCAAAAAAACATAAAAACATTGGGTATTTCTAAACTCAGGACAAATAGTAGAATCTATCTAGCAGGTTTTTTCATTCGTTTTTGCAGATGAGTAAAAGTTTTTTGTTTAAAAAGTGAGAAAAAGTATTTTTTTAACAAAAAATCCCCATATTTTATCATTTTTTTTATAGTAAATTAGATGATATGATAAAATTAATGGTATCTAAAGAAAGCCCTGTTTGTCCTGAAAAAAACAATATATAATATGTGTGGGAGCATGAAATGAGAAAGAAGAAAATCACAGCTAAACAGGAACACCGAAAAATGTTAAAATAGCCATTGTCCCACAATATACTACGAGTAATAACCCCTATTGTCCTTAAGGGGTTAATGTGTGTTAATGTTATCGTAGTTTGACAGATGTAGTGTTAGTTTTATTTTTTGTATTCTCTTCTGTTATAGTCCTACAGGATCTACTCATGCTCTAAAAACAGTTAATGATACCCTTCTTTTTAAGGGGAAAACAGTTGTCTAACTCTTGTTTTTAGAAGCTCCTAGGGCATAGAATAAAATATTTGTTGGCACACTGTAGATCAAAGGTAAACATTCATTTTTTTTATTCTTATTGCATACTATTTTTATGTGCAAAATGTAAATTTTTTGTGTCAAAACAGTTTCTGATTAATTATAGTGAGATGTGGGTAATATATGCAATTTCTCTAGTTATTCTTCTCTGATTTGCATAATTTCTCAGACTTTGTCCATCAAAACACAGTTGGACTTGTGATGTGTCTTAGACTGTCTTTAATCAGCATATCTTAGAATGCAATGCAGCATTTTCAGTGGAATGCTTCCAACGTCTTTGTTTTTTTTATCCACATCACTTAGGGAAAAATATATTTTACTTTTGTAATTCATTGGTATACCTAGACTAGCTGCCCATAGGGGCTACACCAATCAGTAGGGGAAGAGTATGAGGGAAGTGGATAGGGAGTACCCTGCTTGCAGAAAAAGGAGAACCACTCATGCAAGGAGGACCTCACAAGAGACTCCTTGTCAATCAAGAGGCGTTCCCAGGAACTCGTATAGGGTTTTATTCATTATTCACTTAACAAAGGATACAACCACATTAGTCCAAGAGAAGATGAAGTCTTTTATTGAGCCAACAAAGAAAAAGAAGTATTCTGGAAAATCTTCTATACAGGACCATATCACTACTTCTTCCAGGAGAAGCCCACTGTGATTGGCCATTCATAATGCACAGAGATGTCAATGGGGCGAAACTTTCCTCTCAAACATCAGAAAGTGCTAAATAAGTAAAAATATGCTATGAAAACTATTGTCTCAATACCGCCTACGTTAAGAAGCCATAATAATATAAGAACATTACTCTTACTCAGTGTGCAGGGATTGGTTTGTTGTGAAAATACGATGATATATGCAGATGGTTAGGAGTGCCCTAAAGGCCCAGCAGTGTGCCGGTCAGCCCTGAGGATTCTCAGGTATGCAACACTCTTTTTTTCATGTTCCTTCAAACCTGCTTTTTGAGATCACATGGTTGCAGTTTACTGGATGCCCTTTCCATTTTACAACTAGGCTGCATTTGTGAAAACTGGCATTGGGCCTTATATATCGTTGTGGATGAATTGCGGCCCATTCTTGGCAAAAAAGGTTTTTAAGGTTATTCCCCACCATCCCCATTGGATTACTCTGAAGACCACTCTAAAGCCTTCATATTGTTTCATTTAAGCCATTCAGACGTGCACTTGCTCGGTTGTTTCAGTTCATTGTCCTACTGCATAACCCTACTCATGGTTCCATCAATTATGGGAATTCATTTGGGTCCTGAAGCAGCAAATCTGTCCCAGTGCATCACGCTACCACCACTGTGTTTGACCGTTGGGATGATCTTCTTATTGTGGAATGCTGTGTTAGTTTTACGCCAGATGCGACCGGTCCAAAAGGTTCAACGTTTGAATCATGAATGTTATCTATTTGTAGATAATGGCTCTCACAGTGGTTCACTGGAGTCCCAGAGCCTTAGAACTGGATTTGTATCGCTTTCCAGGCTGCAAGATCTTGAACTTCACTTTGTGAGACAGGTTCTCTTTAATTGACGTTTAGATTTAACATGCCTGGGTGTGTCTTGTGAAATGAAACCCAATGATCAATTTACTTTGGTTGATTAAGTAACTAAGGGAGCAATTCTTCACATAAGGCCAAATAGGGCTGTATAGATTTGTTCCTTCTAAGTGATCATTTAAAAATTGCATTTTGTGTTTACCCAGGTTATCTTCATCTAATATTAAAATGAATTGGGTGATCTGAAACATTTTAGTGTGATAATGGGCAAACCTTGAAGAATTTGGGATGGCTGCAATTAGAACAGCGCTGTAGGTCGTATAAGAAAAAGAAGTGACAGTTGTGTTATAAATGGGAGTATGGCTGATAAAACAGAGCCCTCCCTTTACCCAGACACAGCAAATACAGATGTTGAGAGCCAGCCGGCAAATCACATCCACACAATATTATATACATAATAATACCATAATATAATGTAGAAACCAACATCCCGAGTCCTGAAACCACGACACTGAAGAGTATTTGATGACACATATGATACGACGACACTTGTTATATCACGACTTGTCGCACCCACACTACGTGGAAAGGATCGGGACATCTTGACTCATCCAGCAGAGAACATTGTTTTTTTTATACATGCTCCCCGTGCAATTTTCAGCATTGCCTATGTGCAGTTGCCAACGGTATTGATAATTGGGACACTAGATGGAACAGCCATCCTTATCCTTACAGTTCTGGAATGTTGGCAGTTATGATATAAATATTTATTCCTGGAAAATACACCAAACATAACCCCCCCCCCCCATTAAAGAGAAAAGGGATATGGAAAGGTAATCCATTATGGATAGCACCCGATGCATGTTGTCTTTAGTATATTTGTGGCATTTATTACAAATTGGTATCGTCTTCCTTATACATTTGGAACATTTAATAAAATGGGAAGTTAAACTGAAGCTTATTAGTTCAGAGAGTATGTCGTACAGGTGAATGATTCTGATTGGGGTTCAGTTTGTATATGACTGATGAATAACTGGCATATTACTAACCCCCCATCATCCAGCTGCTAAGGCATCTTAACAACTAAAGTGCAGCAGGGTTACCGCTCTGTGCATTAACATGAGACCTTTATTGGCTACCTGAAATATAATAGATTGCAAGCTTTCAAGGCTGTCTCGGTTTGTTCTTCGGGTCTGGCGTATTGTATAATGAGGTCTAGGTAGTCTCAGAAGCTTGTTATACTTCAGCTAGCCAATAACAGTATCATCTTTACCATACTTGCTCTTTTTTTCTATGGCTATCATGGAAAACTCTGTTAAATGCCAACGTATCTTTAATGTGCTAGTTAAAAGAAGACATCTGTTCATGTTTAATGACATGTAAGAGAAATGCATTAATAATTAAAAGATGTCATATTGACATTTAGAAGCCCAATATTTACATGTTTTAAAAAAAAAAAAAAAAAGTAACATGCTCTGCTAAGTTTTTTTTTTATTTTTTTATTGTGCTTGCTTGGAACATCCCTTTTATTTGGATTACATATATAAATTAACATTATATATTTTTTTTTTAAGGTCATTGTGGTGCATGTCAACCCTGGAGAAACATTCACGATTCGAAGAGAAGATGGCCAGTTTCAATACTTTGCAGGTAAGATCTGTGCATACCTGGAATTCTGATGTGTCCGTTCCGTGTAGACTTCGTGTCCCGACTGACCTATACATTTAAAGCCCAAACAAGCGAGGTCTTCTAATGAGATATGTTTATACGCGTCTCCATGCACGTGATGGAATGAGGCTCTGTCTTGAAAGCCTTTGCTTTGGTTGTACAAAATGTAGTGATTTATACAAGAATGAGAGATGTACCGTATCTTAAACCATCTATAGTGTCATGAATGCCAAATTTCTTTTTTTATTCTACTGCTTTAACTCGCATAACAAATTCTAACAGAACCGGTGAAATGGTTGGCCAGGGCTTAAATGTGTTGTTTTGATGGAGGAAATGATTTGCCTAGAAAGCATGTAAAACCAGTAAGCCAGGCTAATCAGTTCGGCATGCCCTTTTTTTTGCTCTGTTAGACCGTGACCTTCAGAATATTAACACTTTCCTGTAGTCTTTTCTTTTTGTCCCAGTATTTTGCACACATGTTTATTTACTGCATTCGCTCGATTATAAGACGACCACCCAAAACTTGGATATTAATTTAGAAAAAGAAAACGCCTGAATATAAGACTACCCTATAGGAAAAAGTTTTACTAGTAAATATTAATTCACATGAAAAACTATGATTGAGAAAAAAACCATTTGTTTTTTATTTCCTTTTTATTTGCCAACCTGCCTTCCAGTTATGCACATCCCCCCCCACAAGACATAGCAATGCATCCCCAGACTTGTCCCCCATGCTTCAGACTCCCTGGTTTCTAGTGGGGGCAGCCGGTGAACATCTGCGCAATGCACACAGACAATCTCTGCTGCTACCCGGGACTTCCGCCAGGCCTTATATGACTGAGCACTGGAAGGTCATGTCACGTTCCATCATAGAAGCCCCAGGGGGAAGTGTTGGGCAGCAGCCGAGGCTGTCTGCGTGGCGCAGACGTCCACCGGTTGCCAGGGAGGCAGACCTCTATTTGAGGTTGGATTATAAAACTACATTGAATATAAGACAAGGGTTATTTTTCTGAAAAAAAAAAAACCTTTTAAGTCTTATATTCGAGTAAATACGGTATATTTTAGTATCACTACTTTAAGCTCTACCTAAATCTGTCTTTTTGGAGATCGTCTCTAGAGCTATACACAATACAGTTGTCTTCTCAATTGTATCATGGATATAGTGGCAAGAAAAAGTAAATGAACCTTTGGAATTGCCTGGCTTTCTGCATTAATTGTTCATAAAATGTGATCTGATCTACAGCTAAGTCATAAATATAGACAAACACAATGTGCTTAAGCTAATAACCCGCGAACAATGATAGTCATTTTTCTTTATTAAACATTCACAGTGCTACCTCTTTTTGGCAGCGATAACCTCAAACAAGCGCTTCCGGTAGCTGCCAATGATACCTGCACAACGTTCAGTAGGAATTTTAGACCATTCTTCCTTACAGAACAGCTTAAGCTCAGCCATATTCTTAGGATTTCTGGTGTGAAAGTCTCTCTTGAGGTCATTCCTCAACATCTCTAATGGGTTGTGGTCTGGGCCACTCCAAACGCATCTCTTTTCCCATGTTATTGATAGGACTCCAGGTTTGCTAACTCCTCACTCCAATTAGCTTTTGCTAAAGTGATTAGCCTAGAGGTTGGCATACTTTTTCCATCCAACACTTAGATTAAGATCATATATTTTAAGACAGTTATATGTAAATGCTGGTAATTCCAAAAGGTTCACTTACGTGTGTGTGTGTGTGTGTGTCATGGACACGCATCCATCAGATTTACTGCTGCAAAAATCATTTCATAGTCGTATGTAGCAGTATCTTCTCTTTTGTTCACATTCTGTCAGGAAAATGTGAAATATGTGCCCCTTTCTTATGTGCCGTTACTGAAATAGAAATTTCTCTTCAATCGGAGCAAGTTTGAGTCGTGAGCGTATGAATGGACGCCATTTGTAGCTGAACAATCCATTCATGAAAATCTGTGTGCTGCAGAACTCATGAATGAACATGACTCATCCAGGGCACAGTCCCAAGCGGCTGCTAAGGGACATTAAATACAGTTTGACATCACAAGGAAAGCCATGTTATAGATGGCTTAACGGGGAGGAAATTGCCGCGCGCCTAAAGAAACGGAAAAATGCAGTATGCAAATCAGAATGAGTCACACGTAATTAAATGAGAAAAAACATTGATGTGAAGCTCGGATACAGCAGAATTTAGCTGTAAAAACAGGTCAGACTGATTCATTTTACTTGATCGTAGTATCATGTGACCTGTGATCAGCTATTCAGCCTCAGAATAAAATCATTTCAGTTTTCAGTTGAGCTTGAAAATGAGCTGTCATTTGTGATCTAAATACCTTTTTAAATCTCTCAGACTTTTGTGTTTATTTTAAGAACACTTTTTTTAAGCTAGAAAGATTGCAGAACAATGAAGAATTTATTTTGTCAGCACTGATATACCCCCTACATACAACTGGCTCTGCCCCTATGTGTCCAGCCCCACACAAAGCCACTTCTGCAGGTAGCCTGGTTCCCGGTACACCCCGGCCGTTGCTGAGTGTTAATATACCGCTTTTGCTTGATTATAGGATGACTCTGATTTTATAAAACGACCCCCAAAAATTTGAATATTAATTTAGAAAAAAAGAAAAAGCCTAAATATAAGACTACCCTATAAGAAAAACATTTTATTAGTAAATATTCATGTAAACATTTTTTTTCATATTTAATAAAAACTATGTTTTTGTTTTTATTTCTGTTTATTTGCCAATCTCCCTCACGGCATGCTAGTCTGCCCCCTGATATGCCTGATATACCCCTCTATATTCTCCCCCCCCCGACTTACTGATGCATCCCTAGACTTGTCACACTGTGCTCCAGACTCCTTGGTGTCAAGTGGGGCAGCTGGTGGACATCTGCACGCAAACTCCGCTGCTACCCAACACTTCCGCCGGGGCTTCTATGACTGAGCACTGGAAGGTCACACCGGTGCTCCTTCATAGAAGCCCCGGCGGAAGTGTCGGGTAGCAGCGGAGGTTGCCTGCGTGCATCGTGCAGACGTCCACCGGCTGCCGGAGAGGAGGATCCAGGTCTCCTGCACCCTGGCTATTGTCCACTTACAGTGGGCAGCGAACGCCTCATGAGTAAAGTCATAAAGCCCATGGGAGATGTACTAGTCCAGAATGCCTGTTTTTTTTGTATATCCACCCTGTTAGCCAGTTGGTTGTTCTGTTGTTTATCAAACTTTTGGTCACACCTGCCACCTCTCCCATATTATCTTTGACTGTTTCTATTTTTGAGTCTTGTTGTGTGAGCAGTGTTATCACCAGGTTTTCTGAAATGTTCAGTTCAGGAGACTTGGCCTATTCTGCTCTATAATTGTCTGTTTTGTACCCCTGATACAGACCCCCCCCCCATAAGGGATTTTTTTCAGCTGCAACTTGGTGTGGTGCTTTTGAGCTATTGAATTTGTACTTAACTAGTTCCTCCAAATCTGCCCCCACCTATTTGATAGTTATCTTGTATGGATCATCTAACTAAATTGACTTGATATTTCTCACTGCTGAATTCATTTTCCGCTTTTCTGACCATTCTCCCAGAATAACCAAATCTTAGGGGGTGGACCGCAAGCAAACTGCTTACTTTGCCTCCGTAGCACCTAGTGGCAGTTTGGGGCATTGGTTCTCCTTTGCCCTTTCCTTGTACCTGGTGGCTGCATATTCATTGTTTAGGGATACATTGCCACCTCTATTCCGATTCTAGAATATGGCAGCGGCAAGCAAATCCATCTGAATGTCTGGGTATCTTCTGTGATGGTTTCAATTAGAGTCGAGCACTGTGGTTGCAACCGTGGCTAGCTGCTGCTTATCTTATTTTTGGGACGCATCTCTTTTGGTAAAAATTGTGAGACCTTCCTAAAGAACACTAAGGGATATAAGCTTCTTCAGATGAAGCAAACGGCCTCAATTCCTCCAGTGGTAAATCTGGGAAAGAGATTCTAGAGAAAACAAAAGAGAGGGAAGAATAGATCTGAAACAGTTGCGTTCCGTTGTTACGTTCCGCTGTCAGCGCGCGGAACATCTTGTTGTGATTCTGTTACGGAAACGTACAGGCATTTTAGATTCCACTCATTGTTGAAACCTTTTTTTGTTTGAGGTGATCAGCCTTCATCAGGCTCTTATGAGCGATGATCCAGAGTTCAATGCAGCTGGGCTTCATCTGATGCCACTTTTTTGATGTTTTTTTGCTTTATTTTTCTTTGCGTGTATAACCGACATCCCAAGTGAAGAACAGGCTTTGGGACCCAGTTGCAAATGTTCCCTCTTTACTAGGGACTTAATATGAGTGTACATTAGTAAGCTCACAAGCTGCAATATTGCTTGAATAATTGTATCGTTCTTGTGACTGACTTTCTCAAGCATAGGTTTTAACCCTTTGGATGCTTGGAATGGTAGAAGTAACATGCGTCCTTTTCATTGGTTTGGGTTAATGGAATAAAGTTGGGTAAAACGCATGCTTTCGCTTTGCAGAATAAAATAAATGCATGCTGCGTCTTGGTGAGAGGACCAGAAGTGTCTTATGGATTTGGAATGGCGGGTCTTTAGAATTTTGCAGTAAACCAATAATATTACTACTTGATATAGCTGGGGACTACGTGTCCTATCATGCACAGCCCACCGAGGCTAGCAGACTGATATCACTCGGTACGCAGCAGCTGCAGGGCCGCAGGTAGTCTACCTGATGTCGCGTCTGTACATACTTCCCAGTTTAGTCCTTTGGATTAATATGTACAAAACGGCGAATGTTTCTTCAGAGCCCTCCTGTCAATTTAGATCCCCCTAATCCCATGCTGATCCTTTTGTGTCTGTAAAGCGTATGTCAAGAGCCTAAAATACAACTTCAAACAAGCAACGTCTATAAACGGAACGGTATGGTAAATGTTGCCGGCAGCCTGGGCTTATTGATCTGTTGTATTAGTAGCCACCGGCTTAGCGGTAACGTCAGCCAAGATCCGTTGTTGAAGCCAGCGTGGCCTTTGTGTCTGCTCCGGCTTCTGCTTGCGTCAGCGATGCATATCCTTGCCGACGTGATGTCAAAGTGTGGGTGTTCAGCTAGAGAGACGGCGCATCTAATGTGCTGCTGCATAAAGAGAAAAGAAAAAACCCACGAGCACGTTTCTCCTCCGGGCAATGAATCATCCCTGCCCACGTTAGACCGGCGCTAAGTATAGATCCATTCATGACCTGCACATCCTCACGCTTTTTTATTTGTAGCTCCGTGAATTGGGGGTGCCAGAAATGCAAGGCGGAGGGGGGAGAAAATAAAGCTTGATAGAAGCCTAAAATAAACCAAGGAAACAAGGGATTAACCCACTCTCCTCTAGTTTAGTCCCGCATGTCGTACTCGGCGGCGCTGGAGTTTCCCCTGATATATCCAGAGCAGCTGTCTGGATCACGTAGCTCACAATCAAACGACGTCTCCATACATAACTCCTCAGTCATCGCAGACACTATTGAAGACATATTCCCGCAATCCTATGCACTTTAATGCACTTGATAGCGAGGCGGCCCCTTACAATTGGTTGTATCGCGGCCGGACACATCTGGTTGCCAAAGCGCACGTGACGGCCACCTCTGGCTTATGCAAGATGATGCAGGGACTCTAGCCAGATCCCCCGCACCCATGCAATCCATGTAACCATAGGTTACCCAAGCATCATGGGAGTTGTAGTTTTACAGCCACTGAAGAGCCATCAGTGCCTTATCCAGGGCTAATGTGTAGATATAGTTAGCACTTATTTATGAGGCTCTGTTAGAGGGTGCAGAGACCCTTCTGAAATTTTGTATTGTGGCAATTCATTAACCCTTGGAGTGAAGAGGATCTAAATGCAATTTGTACTCTAGTTCATAGGGTTACTCATCCTCTACGCCTCCAGCTGTCGTTCTGCCAGCTGCAACTATTATCATCCAAATGGCTTTGGCTGAGCATGGTATGAGTTATCCTACAGCAGCACGAATGTCAGAGGCAGTCTGTGTGGGTTTCTCTCTCAAGCCGTTATTTCTTATTATTGCTGAAACGATCCTGTGGAGATCATGATCGATCCTGTGGAGATATATGGATATATATATATATATAGATATATATATATATAGATATATATATATATATATATATATATATATATATATATATAAAAATAATAGTTGTTTGTTTTTTTTGCGCTGCAGATTCTGATGGTGCTATATAAAACAATATATCAAATAATTATAAGTCAATAATAATAAAAATGTTGTTTGTAATGCATATTATGTATGGCCACATCCTGTAGAAGTGCCCTGAGTTTGTAGCTGGTATGCAGAGTGGACGGATTGAGGGTATACGTTGTGCAGTGTGCTGGGTAATGCTTGAAAGGACGCTGCTGTGCTGGATGTTTCTTCCGGTATTCTGCACACAATTCCTGGCTCACCCTTTACAGTAGATCATGTGACTGGTCATGTGGTGCACAGGCTTACGTTCCATGATCCGGCATTACCTGCTAACGTGTTCCTACATACCCTGGATCCGTGTCGTGCCCCAGCTGTCACGCAGGCATGAGTGGTAAGGAACGCAGAGCATGTATATGTAAATGAATGTACCGAGCCACGGAGGCTCTGCACACATACAAACAATGCTTCACATGTTCCTTTCTGCCATATGTCAGGGTCAGCACAATATTGTTGTTTTGTGTTGGTTGTTGTTACGTGTTATACACAGGAGACGTCACTTGCAGGGTTATATGAAAGGACCTTTTTGTGTATGTATTCGGTGATGTGCTCTGCGGATGCAGGCATGAGCTGTTACTGAGTGATCAGGATCTCTGTCGTCCATAGGATATATATAGAGGCAATATTGTAGAGCTCACTGACTCATTCATCCGTTTGCTGAATCATACAGCCTTTTGTTGATGTCTTTTAAATTAGGAAAATGACATTATTTTCGTCCTGTCTGCCGCGTACACTTAACAGATGGCAGCCTTCACCCCTGGGCATTACGGACGGTCGTACCTTGTAACATTACTTAACCTTTTCAGTGCTAAGCAAAAGCATCAAGAAAAGACTCTGAATAGATTGCCGGTTATGTGAGCGTGATAATGTGTGGGGTTTGGTAATCGTGTTACATAGCTGCATGATTTCATGTGTGCTTAGAGTGGAGCAGAGTATCTGTCCTGCACACCGTGTTACTAGCGAGGAACCAATCAGCACTAAGCCTCTAAATAACAATATCATTCATCCGCACTAATAACAATGGGGTATGTTTAAAAAGGGATTCTAAAGCAAAATAACCTTATCAGCCAATAAATGGTCCAATTAGCCAGAACGTCTCTCGCACTCTCTCTTTCTCTCACACTCTCTCTCTCTCTCACACTCTCTCTCTCTCTCACACTCTCTCTCTCTCTCTCTCTCTCTCACACTCTCTCTCTCTCTCTCACACTCTCTCTCTCTCTCACACTCTCTCACATTCTCTCTCACACTCTCTTTCACTGTCTCTCTCACACTCTCACTTTCTCTCTCTCACTCACACTCTCTCACTCACACTCTCTCTGTCTCTCTCTCACTCACACTCTCTCTCACACTCTCTCTCCCTCTCTCACACTCACTCTCACTCACTCACACACACTCTCTCTCACACACACTCTCTCTCACTCACACTCTCTCTCACTCACACTCTCTCTCACACACTCTCTCTCTCTCACACTCTCTCTCTCTCGCTCTCTCTCACTCTCTCTCTCACTCTCTCTCTCTCTCACTCTCTCTCTCTCACACTCTCACACACTCTCTCTCTCACTCTCTCACTCACTCTCACATGCAAACGTCTGGTAGCCACACAAGTAAAAACGCTCTTACTCACACAAGCACACATACATGCATAGAGACAAAACAGATAAGACCCCTGGTCTTGGATTCAAAATAGCTTTGTATCTATCCAATACATGTTTAAATTCGCTCAATGTATTAGCCTCTACCACTTCTGCTGGAAGGCTGCTGTGCATACCTACCACCATCTCTGTAAATACATTCCATACACACTGCACCCCATGCATACATAAATATACACTATAATACATACATATACTATCCCCCCATGCATACAACATTAAAAGTGGCGATATACAAAATTGAAAATAGCATTAACCCATGTTAAGTCATCTGAAGAGGAGGGCCTGCTGATATGAGCTTACAATCTATTTATACTTATGCAGTAATATTCATGTGTTAAAAGTGGTCTGCGCATACATTGCTTTCTGTAACTTTTTGTAGACAATGTGTTGACCCCACAAAGAATGACATTAAGTAGGTTGTGTATCATCGCATCATCCTTTAATTATACACATTATTATATCACATGCGTCCATTGATCTGCTTTGCTTTGAGAATCTAGAAGGAAAGCAGGAAGCTCTGGATTTCCCCACATCTAATATTGAGTGGGTTAGTAACATTTACCTCTGGGCTAGTAGCATTTTCTGTTTGGTGGTAAAACTTGTTGATACAGAAGCCCCTTCTATGTGTATTTTTTCTCTTTTATTCACTTCCTCGATGGTGTGAAGGCTTTTGCTGGTGGCTTCATTCTGTGTCCCGGCACCTAATGCTTCTGCTCCCCGATGTGACAGACAATGCTACCAATTCTCATCTAAGATGTGAACTTGTCTTCACTTCAGTGGGGAGCATAATTATTTGCAACCATCTGTTTCAGGTGGACATTTCCATGTAAGTCACTTGCCTGTTTTTGTCCCCCCATATCCCAGTACCAGTTAATCCAGGCACAAGATCATCTACATACATTTAGGGAGCAGGTCGTTGATAAGTGGAGCAGCCCCCTAATAGGTGTAGAGACAGAAACGGTGAAGGAAACATGCACACCATGTGGTTATCTCGAATCTAAGGCGAGACTGAAGGCTAATCAAGGTCTTTACATCAGTAAAGGTGGGCAGATAAGATGGTCTAAATAGTTCTTACATCTCAGCGTCACAGTTGACATCTACTGGATCTGGCTAGACATTGGATGTTGGTGTCTTGAAGCTGCTTTTTGCAATGCAAGCCTTTTGATGCTCCAAACCCCAAGTGTTTTAGGGGATGGACTGTGATGCGCGTTGGGGATTGCGACATCGGGGTGAATACCCCTGAATGTTTTGGCATTTCTCAATGATTTATGTGGCAGAAATCCCAAAGCTCCCCCAATAATCAAACTCCAAACCCCTGAACATTGGCACCAGTCTTTTAATTTATATTTTAATAAAAATTATGTAGCTTGATGTAGACTAGCTCCAGCCCATGTGTATATGTTACCCAAGGCAAACACATGCCGACATGTTTATCTGATTTTCTCTGCAGGCCCTGCTGATGTGCCAATGATGTCTCCAAATGGATCGGTGCCTCAGATTTACCTGCCTCCGGGATACGCTCAGCAGGTATGTGTGTTACAGCCCATTATTTGGGCATGTTTTAGTGTTAATTATATGAAGGGCTGTGTGAATTGAACAGACGGCTGGAGGACTTCTACTGTGATCTGGGTTTCCTTCACGTCTGAACAAATGAGCAACTATCGATTCCCATTCACTTATTTTTTTGGCATTGCTAAGCGCAGAAATGCGGCTCATTCGTAGTATTTATGATGGTACCAGAATTCACTAAGCTCTGTGCCTTATATACTGCGTTAGCTACCTATGTCTTACAGAATGTTCAGTGCACGTCTTGTCGTTGAACGTTGTCACTGCTGGGCTGTTTTGGCATTCATCACGTTCCTTCAAGTTAGGTCCTAATTTCAACTGGCAAGAACTCGTCTCCGATTAGCTGGCACACTTGCTGAGTTTTCCATGAGTTTGCCTAATGTTGAGCTTCCCAAGGGAGCTGCCGGTACCTTTACATTAACCTTGTTAAACAGATCCAGGCAAATGTAGCTGTCCACTGGGACAGAAGTGCATCAATATCTCGTTTGTGTAGGGTTATTGTCTTCTTCAGGAACACGCTGCCCTGGGCGTTACCCCGAAAGCAGAGTCATGTCGCTCCCTTTTATATAGTATTTTCAATTACTGTCTCATAAAAATAAAAAAGGAATTCTGTTGTTGGTCATTGCAGCAGTTTCTCTATGACAAACCATGAAATCTTATTACTTCCTCATAGTTGACCTGTCATTAACCTTCCACAACCCTGCTTAAGTCCCATTACTTTAAAATATATTTCATAATAAATTATTTAAAGGAGCGTATTACTTATAAGTTACCCAATTTTAAATTGCTTTATCGGCGTTTCAAACCTTGAACATCCACTCTGTTCTTTGCTGATTGTTTAATCCATTTCATCCTACTATAAAAGCCATTGCCTTTGAGTATATTGCTGTAAATAATGGGAAATAAGGGTCAGCATCACCGCTTTGGGACATAATATAAGAAAAGCAGGTGTGGACTATTCAGCAGGGACAATTCATATGTACAGCACTGCAGAATATGATGGTGCTATATAAACAATGTATAATGTTTCCATGGTGATTGCATCTAGGTTAGAACCCTACTACAATATATATGACCTTGTTGTTTAAGTCATAATGTGAGATCTAAGTTGGTTTTTAGAACAGAAGAGACTCTGTGTCACTTACCTCCCAACATTTCACAATTTTTTTGAAGACTTGACGAAGGAAAAACTTCAGAAAAACTTTCCGTGGTTTTTGTGTCATAATGATATTTATTTCATTGAATATTTCCCCCTCTAACATGAGCGTTCTATTATGGAGCCCACCTGACCACCCTGTGCTCCACTGAGCCACTTGGTTTTACCCCTTTTGACTTAATGACACGATGGCCAATTCAGCTAGTAAGTAAAAAAAAAAAAAAAAAAAATCCAGCGCTATCGGTAGTTTCAATTACTTGCTAATTACTAAAGTGAAAACTTTTACAATAAAAGTAAAAGACACACTATTTACAGGAAAAATAATCATATGGATCATGTTTAGAGGTGTATTTATTCCTCTTTTTGTTTTTTGATATTAGCGAGATTTAATTCTCAGATCTCAGACCTATGGCTTAGTTTTACTGATAATTGTTAAAAGAAAAAAGCTAACATTTTCAAAAGTCAGATTATTATGTACCGTTATTTCTTTTAATTTTTTTTTAAATTAATAATTTAATTGCAGTATTATATTGAATATGGTCATCTTTATTGTTTACATTGCTTTAAGTAATAAGTGCATTGCTGAGAAAAAAAATATCAAAAGGTTCTCAGAACCCGGAATAGTGTAATGCTAACGTGTACCTTTACCTTTGATCTGTACAGAAATAGAGTTTGGTTAATATTTAATAGAGCAGTTTTCTCATACAGATAAAAAAAAAATATCAAAGTAAGTGACAGAGATTGAGTGAGTGTTCAGTTTAACAGCTTAACGATACATTATGAAAAGCCCAAGGCATTGAGCGCCGCTTCCATGAATGGTTGAATCATCCATAGGTAACATTTCATTAAAGCCATCTCACAAGTTGAACTATACATTATGCAGAAACCCATCATCTTAGTATCTGAGATTCTCTCACCACTTCCCAGAAGATAATTCATACCTCAATCCTTGTGCAGAGCATTGCTTCTACCTCTTATTACCATACCTGTGAACTTCCCATGGTAGACTACCAACCACTTCTGGGGCAGTGGCTTTGTAACGGGGTGGCACAAGCCTTGTGGAGACTTATAGGGCTAGTGCCAGGCAGCCTTAAGCGAGTAATGAATTGCAGAGGAGTGGGCATGGCCCAACATCACTCCCTTGACCCAAAATAAAGGAACAAAACCAGAGAAGCAGAGCTTCACCACCACTTCTGGGGCAGTGGCTTTGTGAATGGGGTGGCACTAGCCATATGTAGGTTTATAGGGCTAGTGCCAGGCAGCCTTAAGTGGGTAATGAATTGGGGAGAAGTGGGCTTGGCCCAACATCCCTCCCTTGCCCCAAAAATAAAGGAACTAAACCAGAGAAGCAGAGCTTCACCACCACTTCTGGGTCAGTGGCTTTGTAACGGGGTGGCACTAGCCGTGTGTAGGTTTATAGGGCTAGTGCCAGGCAGCCTTAAGTGGGTGATGAATTGGGGAGAAGTGGGCTTGGCCCAACATCCCTCCCTTGCCCCAAAAATAAAGGAACTAAACCAGAGAAGCAGAGCTTCACCTGGAGACATCGGGTCCAATCCACCAGGTTTTCGCCTAGAATTTACAACGGTATCATAGTTGAATTGTTATTTAATCTAAAATGTTATTCCGCTGAGAAAAAACAATTTTGTTCTTTAGTGAGATAAGCCGTAGCAGATCTGTCATTTTTATTCTTTTCTCTGAAGATTTAATCACAAACTACAAAGCTACTCAGCCTTTTTCTGTCACATGAGAATTAAGTGATAAGAATTAAATAAATGAGGCAAAACTGAATGATGCAGAATTGTTTCTGGTAAGGGTATGAGTTTTAAACAACCCAAAGAACACTTGTTGTGATTCATTTACTTCTCAAAAGTCTTAAATTCATCAGAGCAAGCGGAACAGCACCTTAAAACTTGCACTTTTCCCCTACTTTCTCTGCAATGCCTATAATGCCCCCCATTTCCTGTTACCCCTCACATTCCCTCCCCACTTACAGATGTGCTGCTGAATCATGTCTGCAGCCTGGCAGATATTCCATTTCTTGACATTGCTTAGCGAAACTTTTGCTGCATTCTTACTCCTTCTTGTGAACTATGCAATTAGCGTATTATCCCCACAGCTGTGTTTGCATTTCCCTTTTAGAGTATGTATTATATGGTAACCGCCCGCGGCACTTGGAAGATCAGAGAGAATGCTTCATCTGTGCTCTAGCACTATTTATAAAACATGTTTGTATAGTAGCCAAGATGCAGTGCAATCAAATATCTCACTTGCCTGAAACTTGATTTGATGTTTTTATGTCAAGAGAAAAACACTTTTTGATCATTGCAAGACCCACCATGCGATCAAGCAGATCATGAGATGAGCTTGACCTTATGGTGAGTTATGTATAAAAGTTTCAGAAACCTTCTTCTTAGCATAGCAAGTTATGGAAGGCTCCATTTAGAAGGTCCATGTGTTTGGTTGCTATAGTGAGAATGTTGGCTGCCCTGAGGTTCCCGTCTCCTTAGAGTATGGCTGTGTTCATTGGCGGGGTTCGCCATTAAAGGGCCAGAAGTGGGCAGGAATGGAATCTGGGCAGAGATTAGGCATGACCAAACAACATACTCCCCAGTCTTTCATGTGTCCACATCTAGAGTCCAAGGTGCCTTTCTTACCCGAATAGCCCCTTTTTTTTAAAGCAGTGGAGGCCTCGGCTGCGATAGTACAGACATCATCCATTGATTTTTTAATTTTTTTTTTTATTTTATACCTCTGGTCAAGGGAGATCAGAGGATCTCGCTATCTAGCCCATGCTGACAACTGTTCCCCATGAAAGCTGGGACTGTTGGTGAGTATAAAATATTGCCCCCTGCCTTGGGTATGAAGATAGAGTAACTGCTGCTTCACCAGGACTATGTGAAATCCCAAAGTAAAGTGATAAGACCACACTTCAAGCTTTGTACCAGAAATGTGGCTTTTACACACAACACAACCTCTATTCTTTAGAAGGAATGTGTAGAACGCGGTGCCTTCCAGTTTATTATATTAAATGTGGAAAATTTAACAAACTATCCATCTTGCCTTCTTTTAACATTTGTACGGCATCACTGACCCCTGGACAAAGTATCTGTTGCTGCACCTACTACTCCTAGTACCTTTTGTGGCCTTTTGTTGGTTTCATATCTTATGCTGATGGGCAGAAAAGTTTGGTGAACTTCGTAATCTGTCTATCTTTATGGCTGTCGAGTACAGTTACCTCCTTTACTTGATTTTAGGACTTTGAGAAACTGGAATGTAGTGGACTCTTCAGAGGTTATGTATAAAATGTTGTTTGGTTGCACTTGTTGTGATAACTTCACTTTTCAAACTGAAGCCAGTTCACTTTATGTTGCCTATTCTGATTTTGCCCCCCAGGTAATTGAGGACAATGGTGTACGTAGAGTTATTGTGGTTCCTCATACCCCAGAGTTCCACACAAGCAGCCATACGGTCATACACCGGCCGCCTCCTCCGCTTCCCAGCTTCATTCCTGTTCCAGCTATGATGCCTCCACCGCCTCGTCATATTTACTCACCAGTAACTGGAGCAGGAGATATTGCATCTCAGTATACCCCACAGTATCACTCATCACAGGTATATGGAGAGATGGGTAAGTAGCGCCATGAGTACATGTTGCTTAAGATATAACTCTTTTTTATTGGTGTCGGTACAGACAGAAAATGTTGAAAGCCTGGAAGGGATGTATAGCTGTGCGACTGCATGTTTTCCCATGTCAGATTTTCTGTGTCATTGCCATGGTGTCCATGGAAGGCTATTAGAATTTCCTTCAAGACCTTTTGGTTTTTCTGTGCATTCCTTGAAGAGAACCTATCATTTGTAATGGATTATTTAGCTCAGGCTTTAGCATATGTTGCTTATCAGCTGTTGTAAAACAACAACTCCCATGATCCTAATAATGCATGCACCACACCACATACTGGATTAGGAACATGGGAGTTCTGAAGCAACTCATGAGCTACCTGTTTGCCGTCTCAGCTTCAGGGAATAGTAACTGATTGATCAAAGTACTTCCAGCTTTTTGGGCGCCTGCCTTATACCTTCTCATAGTATATAATGGCAGGATACTTCCTTATGTTGCCATAGAAAGATCACAATAATTGTACAGGCGCATGTTTAAAGTGCACCTGCCATGGTGGCAAATACGACCTCACTGCCTGTGCGCTCATGTGTGAATGTAAATGATCCTGCACAGATGTGCTTAACTTCGGACTACGGACACATTTATGAGTCAATAAGGATCTGGCAATCCGGTCCACACAGTGAATTAATGTGTGTGGAGTAGAAACGCCTCCTGAATGTCCGCGTTAGGATTAGTAAGTGATATGTTCTGGGGTTTGCACTCTGTGAATTGTTCTGTCACGCTGGTACTTTACATGGTGAACAGAGAGATCCGGGAAACCAACACTGTGGATGCGAAAGCAAGCTGAACTTTAGCAAACAGGAATATGGAGCCTGTTATACACTATATGACCAAAAGTATGTTGACACGAGACCATCACTCCTATATGAGCTTTACTTCCCATTCCGATTAATATGGAGTTGCCCTTGATTTCTGCCCGTTCAGCCAAAAGAGCATTTGTGGGGTCAGGCACTGATGGATGAGAGAGCCTGGCTCGCAATCCATTCCAATTCATCTAAAAAATGTTCGATGGGTTTGAGGTCAGGGATCTGTGCAGACCACTCAAGTTCATCCACCCTAAACTCATCCATCCATGTCTTTATGGACTTTGTTTTGTGCGCTGGGGCGCAGTCATGCTGGAATAGAAAAGCGCGTTCCCCAAACGGATACCAAAAAGTTTTAATCATACAATTGTCTGTATAATAGAAAAATGAGACAATGTTTGCATTTATGTCCGCATGTCCTTGAGCTTTGTGGCTTCTGTCTGCCCTACCGCTTGTCCTGCTTGGTAAGAAATGGTACAGACTACTTTTGTTTCAATAAATTTGAATCATACAATTGTCTAAGATATCTTATTATGCTTTGGCATTAACATTACCCTTCACTGGAAGAAAGGGGCCCAAAAACTGAAAACCAGTCCCAGACCATTATCCTTCCACCAAACTTTACTGTAAGCACATTGCATTCCGCTAGGTAGTGCTCTCCTGGCATCCATGGTGTCCACATACTTTTGGTCACATAGTGTATTTAGCTAGATCTCAGGTGCATAGAAATAATTTCGATATGTGGACAAATGAAATAAACATTTTAACTTTTATTTTTTTTTAATTGGTCACTCTGAATAAATCACTTTGCAATACAATCGCCCTTCAGAAGTGTTTTAACAGTTTTCAAATATCCCTTCAGATGGCCTTTCCCCGCATGGAAGATCTAACCTTAGAGATGAAAGATCCAGCAAAATTCATGAACGACTGCAGAAAAAATTAAAAGACCGACATGGAGTCCAAAAAGACAAACTAAACAGCCCTCCGTTTTCTCCCAAGAAAAGCACGTCTCCAATAAGTGAATCTAACGGACTTATTAAAGGGCAGAACACAGTCGGTATATCCACAGGGCAGTCAAAGAACAAGCACAAAGGAAAGGCGTCTTCTCCAGTCGAAGAAGAAACAAAAGGTATTCGTACATAGAAACTCGGCCAATTATTCTCCATCGATACCAAGAGTGTGAGGTGACAAGACAATTAGAGTGTTGAATTGCATAATATTTGAGTTAAATGTCACATTTTCTGTTTAAATTTTTTACGCAAACAACCCAAGTGTGTTTATGTCTCAGAAGGTGAAAGCCGAATATAAGTCTGTATGTCTTGAATACGAATTAGTTTGTCAGAAACACTGAAGGATTAAGTGTTTTCTGACAAAGTCTTAGCAAGTCAGCATTGTAACAACTGAAGGCTCAACTAAGTGAGTGAGGCCTTACCACTGCTGTCACCAACCACCTGCTTCCCTACCTGGCCTGAGGTTTGGGTGCCATTGGTGGTCATCTTGCTTGACAGTAGGTCAAGTAGATCTTCATATTCATTGCTCCTTCTGTATGGTGGTTCTACAGCATCAGCAACTACAAAATTTGTTAATGTAGACTGCCGGGGGGGGAGGGGGGGGTTATGGCGGTCATATTTGTTCCATCAGAGGAGCTGTGAACTTTGCTGCCTCTCGATAGATTACCTGGTAGAGAGAAGAAGGCCGTGGGGAACTGCTGGGCTATTGGTGACATCCCACCAGCCCAGGTCAACAAGCATGTGCTAGAGCAGGGCTTCCCATCCCTAGCCTTTAGGTGGTCTTTAACCTTCCTGCAAGTGGCATGGTTTTTCTGGAAATGGAAATTGTGTTCACTGTCCTGCGAGTATATTTCCATGTAATTCACTGTAGCATATATTCTGAGGGAAAAAAAGCATTTTCTGTTTACAAAACAAACTAAAGATTTCACTTTTTTAACAAATAAAATTTAGGCTCAATTTAGGGTCCAAACACGTTAGTGACAAAGCCACGGTGACATCTTTTAACTGGAGATAATGATTCGTAGAAATGTTGCTGGATGTTTTATTTGCCTTTAGTGCAAAGTCCAAAAAGATAATGGTCCAGAGACGTTTGTCGTTTCTTTTATTGTTATTCAGAAGCGCCTTGTGAACAAAACACCTGCATCAACCCATCACAAATGTCTAGCGGTGGAAAATGTCTGCTATATATAAGTAAAACGCTGCATGAGTTACCACCGGCATATGGCATAAATTAAGAACGTGACCGTTCACTAATGCCAGCGCTGGACCAAAGTAGAAGACATGAAAGTCCTAATAATGTATAGTCATAATATGTACAAAATATAGAAAAGTATGTACTTTTACTGAAGTCCTCTTCGTGTTTCTTGTATAGAAAAGGATGAAGAAACAAAAGCACTTGAAGCTCGGCTTTCAAACATCTCCAGGCCAGAGGTAAGTTGTTTTCGAAGCCAAGTTAACTGCTTGTTTTTTCAAGAAAGAAAATGGGTCGTTTTGGGATAATGTGTGTTTCCAGTCTCAATAGTTCTGGCATCGTGCTTCTTTTGAACATGTGCGGTGTCCTTGCGGAGAGCAGAGCTGCATGATCCTTTTTCGTTTGGGTTATTTTGTGCATTTCCTACGCAGGCGGTTAAAAAGAATATAATAATGATAATCATGGAGAATGTGTAGTACGGAGCGCAGTGTAATAACTTGAAGCAGGCCCCTTAAATGTAGATCTTTTAAACTTTTCAGTGAAAAATGAGGTTTATAACCCTCTCTGTGAGGCCCTACATTTGTCCTTAAAGGTGAAACCATGTTTTTAATTATTTATTGACGTGTTTCTCAGTTTCTCTGGTCTTCCCGCTCCCTGGGCTCCATTGACCCCCGCTCCCCTTTGGATTGAGGGGCTCTTAGCTAGCACGATTGAGTTCTCCTGCTAGGGGAAAGCGTCAGGGATGACCCACGGTGGTAAATTACACAAGTGGTGCCTAAATCAGTTCATTTAGAAGAACTTAAGAACTTTAGCTTGTGTTACTGCTCGGTACGTTATTTTGACTTGTTTCTCAAGCAGGTCTTATTTAGAAGAAAGAAAGCAAAAAATACAAATCTGGTGTATTTGGTTTATTCTCCGTGGTCCATAATACAGTTCAACTTTAATGAGCGGCATTATTCAGATATGCTTACTTGTTATCATCCAACTAATTTTAATGTAAGACAACACAAGTAAAAACAAAATGCAGCTTCTAAATTATCATTTCATTTATTGAAGGTAGAGAGGTAATCAAAACCTATAACACCCATGTGAAAAAGAAATTGCCCCACGAACATAATAACTGGTTGTGCCTTCCTTGTGGCAGCAACTGCAATCAAACGGTTAAGTTAACTGGCAATGAGTCTTTTATATCGCTATTTGAATTCAGCCACATTGGAGGGTTTTTGAGCATGAACTGCCTTTTCAAGGTCATGCCACACCATCTCCATCGGATTCAAGTCAAGACTTCGACTCGGACGCTCAAAAACCTTGCTTGTGTGCTTCAGATCATTGTCCTGCTGCATAACCCAAGTGCGCTTGAGCTTAGGGCCAAACTGATGGCCGGAGATTCTCCGTCAGGATTTCTTGGTAGAGAGTTGAGTTCATGGTTCCATCAATTATGGCCCCAGTCCTACAGCAGCCACGGACCTTCACGCTACCACCACTGTGTTTGATTGTTGGTATGATCTTATTGTGGAATGCTGTGTTAGCTTTATGCCAAATGTAAGAGGTCCCATGTCTTCCAAAAAGTTCCACTTTTGACTCCACAGAATATCACCCCAAAAGTCTTGTGGGTCATCAATGATTTTGGCATTTTTGCAGTCTCTCTCTTATTGTGGAATCGTGAACACTGACCTTAATAGAGGCAAGTAATGCCCGCAGTCCTATTCATATCAGTCTGGGTCATTTTGTGTCCTCCTGGATGAGTTGTCAACGCGCTCATGGAGGAATTTCGGTAGGCCGGCCACTCCTGGGAAGGGTCACCACTGTTCTGGTCTTCTCCATTTGTAGATAATGGCTCTCACAATTGCTTTCCAGACTGATAGGTGTCAGTGACTTAGTTTCCTATCTGTTCTTGAATTATTTTAGATTGCGGCATCACATGATGCTTTTTGAAACCTTTTAGCCTACTTTACTTAGCGAAACAGATTCTGCAGGACTGGCAGTAATCAGGCCTGGGTGCGTCTAGAGAAATGTAACCCAATTATCAAATAATAATTTGGTAGATTTAGTAACTAATTACTTTTTCACATAGGGCCAAGTAAGCTTGGATAGCTTTCCATAAACTGCAGTTTGCGTTTACTCATATTATCTTTGTCTAATATTAAAATATTAGTTTGATCCGAAATATTTGAATATGAATAATAAGCAGAAATAGGAGAGCTACTACTCCTTTTCACCACTACTTTTGTTTCAATTACACATACTACTCCCTTGGATTGTAAGCTCTTGAGCGCAATGAGTTTGGATTAAAGAGGAAACCAATGACATGTTCTATGATACTTAGCTTTTCATTTATTCTAGGCATCTTATGTGTAACGGTATGTCTTGTATGTGTGTGTATATAAACTGACCTACATATCACACATCCAGCAGGGACAACACGTTAGTCCAAAGAATGGCGTGAATGCCGATCTCTTTCTCTGCAGGTTTCGGATATTCAGGCACGGACTGTGGTACTGACTTGGACGCCACCTTCCAGTGCGATCAGCGAGGGCAGTGATGGGACAAGCACCCCTGAAATTTATACATATGAAATACTGATCGCAAACAACGGGAAGGATGGCAAATACAAGACTGCTTACACGTAAGTCTAGCGCTTCACAAGAAACACTCGTACTGGAGAACAATTATATTGGGAAATGGGGAGGACTGATAGCGGCTCCCTTTAACGACAAAGCATAGAACTAGGTTTTAAAATGGAGTCATTTACATTATTAACCATTTGTTAACTGTCTGTGATGCATTTAAAATGATCTTATTGGTTTAGGATCTGTCAAAGTGAAGAGCATTCTGGGACACACTAAATGAATTATGCGGTTAAACCAAGCCTGAGCATCTGCGTAAAATATACATATAAATACACATATATAGGGTTTTGGTAAAGATTCACAATTCAAGAAAATCGGCTTTAAAGAATGTTTTATGGCTGGAGAATAGATCAAATTAACAGAATAGTCACAGATATATTCATTATTATCAACAATTTTGTCATTCCACAAGAATAACCATATAAGAATATAGAGGACTTATAGACCGTAAAAGTGTCAATCTATAAATAAATGAAAATAGCAGATAGGTCAGGTACCGGTGGTGTTAAGCTTGACGCTTTTACAGTTGGTGAATGGCTGTAAGAGATATGTTAGAACAAGATGACATAGTCTTAAAACTAGAGGGTTACAAGTTTAGACATACCGTAATATCTATTTAATTGAAACGGTGGTAGATAAATGGAACAGTGTCCCATCGGAAGTGGTAGAAGCGATTGCAGTAAGGAAATTTGAACATGCATGGGATAGATTCAGGATAGCTGATGAGACCAAAGACTGATTTAGGGCTGAGTCTCACATCAGCAAAAATGGGTAGACCAGATGCACCGAATGGCTGTCAAATTATGTTTCTGTTACATAGATTGGGCAAGCTCTGCTTATGCTTCAGAAGCATGCCTCTATTCCTTCTTCTTTTAGAACTTTTCCCAACGTTTTATTTGGCCTGGAGAACTGAAATGTGCCTTTGTTTTTATGTTTTACTTTTTTTTTTTTGCGTCACTATAAAATATGCCAGTGACAGCTGTTCAACAGTAGATGGCGCTGCTGCACAATGTACCATGTGTTTTTTATAGGCTTTTTTGTTTTGATATTATTACATTACAAATATATATATAATTTGTTGCTTTGCATTTGTGACGGTTTATAAAACAAGTTGTGACAGGTCTGTATATAAAAAAAAAGCACAAAATCATGCCATCGAAGTGGAGCATGTTACATATAGATCTGTTGAGATTTTGCATCAAAAAAAACAATGAAACTAGGAGCCACTTAGCAACACAATCAGACATGTTAACACACACAACTGGACAAACACACAGCGCACTAACATACCCAGATACATACACAAACACAACAAACATACATACAAACTAACATACCGAGATACACACACTCTTAATATACCCAAACCCAGACATACACAGACACATAAGAAACTTTGTGTGTGTGTCTGGGTATGTTAGTGTGAGTTTGTGTGTGTCTATGTATCTGGGTTTGTACCTGGAACCTGTCTGGATATCACCTGGAGTCTCCGGGTAAAACTTTTCCTTCCCTTGTTCTCCGAGTCAGGTTTTTTTCTCTGGGGAGGGAAGCAGAGTTTGGCCCCAGCCACTCTCCACCCATTAAAGGCTGACTGGGGTTAACCATACTGTGCCAACCCAGCTTTAATGTCCGCGTTCGCTCTCCCCTTCGCAAAGCTCCTCTCCTCCAGATAAGGGAGAGCTCAGAGTAGCCTAACCTGGGAGCTTCCTGGGTATGCATATGTTTCCTCTAGGCATTATGTCTCTTTTTGGCTTGTTTATTTTACTTTGTCTCTATAGATATAGATATATTATATATATATATATTAGCAGCTAATTAGCATTATATGTTGCTTTTTGCAGAGGAGAGAAGACCAGTGTCACTGTGGAAGACATGAGGCCTGCAACAGATTATCACGCCAGGTATGTAGTCCATAGGTTTTAGGTTTGTTTATAATGTCCAAGGTGACATGGACTGATTGTAACCGTGAGCCCGCTGCAATTTCTGTATAAACCAGAGCTAGATGAAGGGGCTGCTGCTATCGGACCAAGCGGGGTTGGATGTTCAGTCTGGTCCACTTTGACACGAGCTAAATCTATGTCATGCAAAGTCAGCATCATTCAGATTAGGGCTGCAACTAACGATTATTTTAATAATCGATTAGTTGGTCGATTATTTTTTCTATTAATCAATTAATCGGATAAAAAATGCAATTTTTTTTAATTTAAAATAATGTAATAAACGTACAATTTACACGTTCATCTCTTTATTGCAATGGTCTCTCTCTATTCACCTTCTTATTTTACTGACATAATAATAAAAGCTACAAGAACCCAAACATAGTATCCCCTATATGCCTTATAACTTCCAATATGCCACTCGCCCCCATTTATGCCTTATACCTCCCTATATGCCACTGTGCACCCTGATATGCCACTCCGCTCCCCATAAATGCCCTGCACCACCCTGAAATTCATTATACTCCCTGATTCACCACTCTGCCTCCCCCAGATATGCCACTCTGCCTCCCTGAAATTCATTATACCCCCCATACACCACTCTACCTCCCCCTATACACCACTCTAACTCCCCCAGATATGCCATTCTGCCTCCCTGAAATTCATTACACCCCCATACACCACTCTGCTACCCTGAAATTCATTATACCCCCCATACTCCACTCTGCCTCCTCTCCCCTCCCATACTCCACTCTGCCTCCTCTCCCCTCCCATACTCCACTCTGCCTCCTCTCCCCTCCCATACTCCACTCTGCCTCCTCCCATACTCCACTCTGCAGTCAGGGTATTTACTAACTAAGCTATCTCGCCCATATAGAGGAACCTGTGCAGGGTAACCCTAGCGGGTGATGTCATCAGTGACATCACAGGGCTTCCTCTGTGCTAATAGAGATCCTGGTGTCATAAAAACCCCCAAAGTAGATCTCTAAAAAAAAAAAGTAAAATAAATGTAATTTTTTTTAAAAATGTAAAAGAAGCAATCCCTTTCAAATCCCTTACAGTGTTCCCCAGTTACCTAAATAAATACATTAAAAACTAAAAATGAACAAGAAATAAGCTTTGTTGGCTACTTTTTAGGGAAAAATAATATTGGGTAATTTGAATTGGGGGCAGCTAAACTGACTTGGGGAATACTGCTGTATATAAAACAGTGTTTTTTGGTGTTTTCTGCAGTCACTTATTTTCTGGGCAACAAATGAAAAACAACAGCCAATGTTTGTGTAAAAAACACAAAGTTTGAAAGAGATGAGAGATAAAATGGCTGCCTGAAACGTGTCAAAATAGCCCTATTAACATGTCCTGGGTTCCCTTCTTTTCAGCGACGTATAGTTATAGTTATGGTGGTTTTGGTATCTCTGAGCACTATTAAAGTCCCACCATGCTAAATTTGCAGGGGAAAAAAGGTTTGAGAAAAGTGATGGGCGACTTGTAATATTTGCTGTATGAAGGACCACATATCTGAAAATACTGAGCATATAGGGTAGTTTCTAAATCAGGGCAATTTAATATATTTTAGGTACCGGTATTCTTCCCCTGTTCGCTATAGCAGCAGTTTCTGTACATGTAAAACTAGTAAACAAAAGTGCCATTTCATTTGCCTTTTTTATTCATTCAAAATAACATCTTACATTTTTGAGTATGATAAAATATGAATATGTTCCAAAGAAAGATATTATATATAATCTGTAGTGTGGGTACATTAATTGAGTAAGAGGGACGTTACTGCTGTCCTGCAGTGTAAAAATCCTTGGTCCGTAAGAGGGGGTAAATAATTGTGTTGATGTTTTTCACAATGTTTCTGTTACTTTGCAGAGTAAAAGCAGAAATGAACGGAGTTCAGGGAAACCCTTCAGAAGCGGTTAGCTTCACCACAATGAGCTCTGAACCAGAAACGCCAAATGCTCCCAGAATAACAAATCGGACCAAAAATTCTCTTACCGTTCAGTGGAAGGTAAATTTTATCCGATTTTGTTCCTGAGCAGTCTAGACAGCAGAAAATATTGAGGCATTTGTTACTTAATCCTGTACATATAATTCTTGAAATGCTGGCTATATTACGCTGTTACTGAAACAGTTAAACATGGCAAATGGTTTGTTTTCTTGCATGGAGACCCTTCTCTGCTGCAGAAACATAGAAGATAAGAACTCTTCAGCCCGTCTAGTCTGCCCATTATGTCTGCCGTAAAGACTCACACCCTAATCGGTCCATGCGTTTCTATTCAGGATAATAATATGCCCATCCTGTGCTTGGATGCTTACATTGCATTAAACTAGGTCCGTGAATACTGTCTGACATGACACCTACGGCACTTGAAGAGGATCAGTCACTTTCCCAAGTCTCCCGTGTCCTAACCAATGGCATTTATCAATTTAGTTAAACAATATGTAGTTTCTAGAAATTACTTTCTATGTATTTCATATGGAATGCATCTTAACTTTCTATTCTCAGACTTTCAATTCCTCCCCATTCTCTCTTTAACCCCTGATTGTTCTTGATTGGTTCCGGCAGCATTTATAAGGATTGAGTGAGAAGAAGGCAGAGAAGTTCAGGGCTAGACATTGTTTAGAAGTGCAGGCTGTGTCAGATTCTGCTGTTGATCCCAGCTTTCCTAAAGTAAACTTTAAAATCCTGTGTATTATCCAAAACTATTATACACAGTATAATAAACTAACCTAATTCAACTAAAAGCTGTAATGATGACACTTCCCACCACGTCTACTAATATTAGACAGTATGGTTGAGAGCCTCGAAGGCTCTCAACCATACTGCTTTTGCTGCTTATTAATTGGAGGTATTAACAGACAGTACTTCCATGCTTTTGCACCTGTTCCTCAAAAGAAGTTGTTTGCCAACTATGAGGTCTATTCAGTTGTTCTTCATCACCAGGTTTAGGTCCTAAAGCTTCACCTCTGGAGCTTGGCCATCATCCATCAAGTCTATAAAAATGGTCAGTTATGAATAGCAGGTTCTAAGGATACTTGAGAACATGAAATCCCTGGGTTAATAACTTGCTTTGAGAACCTAAATTTTATTGCATGCATTCAAACCGCAGAACAGATACCAGATTTGATATGTGGGAGCCTGATTCTAAAACACAAGATTCACATGTGTGCTGTGAATGAGGTTACAAGTGTGGTTGCCTTTTTGGTTTTGCTGATATAGCAGGAGTTCTGCAATGAAGGAGACGAGCTTTATGTCTGCATTTCAGTAGCTGATATGAATATTCAGATAATGTGATGCTTGTTTTTTTTTCAGTAGTATCACAAGAAAAAATAATAAAAAATACGCAAATGTTTAAAAACTAATTTGAGTAACAGGGCAAGTAAACAAAATCAAAACATTGCAAGCTTATTGTCCCTTATCACACCTACGGGGTGAGCCTGTGCATTAGTTACTATTTGCTTAGTATGCCCTGGCTTCTGTTCCCATTACATATGACGTACATGTAGTAAGAGTAACACACGGGCCCAGATTATGGTGTGTGTGTCTTTTGACAACGTAGTTTAGAGCAGAATGTCCAAACAATCTGTCAGATTGGGTTTTGTCATTAATTAATTAAGTGGAAGTGCGGATTTCTGGTCCAAAAACAAAACACGATCTTATCGCTGTAGTATGAAGCGTCGCAATATAGTGTTATAGTATCCTGGCCAAGAGCAACGTGGCAGCCTTTTTAATATTATTATTTTTTTTTTTTTTGCGTTTCTATAATATAATATCTTTTTTTTTTATTTTGGATATATGTGCCAGCAAAAATATATTAAAAAGTAGATACATAGAAAGGAAGCATTTAAGGTAATTTAATATGATTTCAGTTACCGCTACTATATGAAGTTGCATGAACAGACGATATTCCCCTGAAGGAGAGCCGTATGGCAGATAAACGCAGCAATGCCTTGGTGTAGTCCGTTTGAGCTACACCGAGACTGTCTATACGTGTTGTGTCTGTTGCAGAACTAAAGAGGATCGTTGGCCCTCGCAGATTAGATTTCTTACTAATCATTTTTTCTAGGTGGATAGGAATTACCCTTAACCTGCCCGCTTACCTGCGAATGCAGGGATTCTCCAAAGCCAGCAGCTTAAGCCACGCAATGAACTTCAGACCTAGCTTATAGCTTTATTTGTCCATCAGTTTAATTGTTTTAGTTTGGAAGTTTACCTCGGGGTTTCTGAGGCAACGTTATCTCATTTGAATTTCCTATCATGAAGCGATCTCGTTTCTCCTCACCCATCCTTACATAGGCTGCCTTCTGAACTTGGCTGTTCCCATGCCGTAAGGTGGGCTTCCAGATACGCACACAGCTTAGTGTCATAGGTAAATGCCATTACGCAGGTCTGATCATCATACTGAACTGTTACATGTATGATCTGGGAGAAGCGATAGATCAGCTTTATAACACAATTATGCCAAAGGCATATGGATAACACACACACACACACAATATTGCGCATTTGGCACAATGCTACATTTTTTAACCTTTCCCAGACCAGCCCCTTTTAATTAGTGTACGTTATAGCGACTGGACAATTCCTTCCCTAGAATCACATATGTTAATGTACAGAACGCAGCATGAGTAAAATAATTACAAACCCAAATTCTGGGCTTTCTAACCATTTTTTTAAAAAATGTAACACTTGTGTTCTTTTGTGTCTAATAGACTCGTTCCTTTGTTTCTCCAGGCATCATGTGACAATGGCTCAAAGATACACAGCTACCTGCTCGAGTGGGACGAGGTAAGTCAGAAAATTGTCACCTAGCGTTGCCCATTTAATAGCCGATGTTATTATGAAGGGCTGTCCGGTCACCTTGTAAGATAAAAACAACAGCATTTTAAGCATTAATTACTAAACTAGCTGATATTGCTATACCTTCTGAAGGGCCAACCAAAGAATGTCTCCTAAAAGAAAGGATAATCTGGTCCTGCATAATGTATAGGTAAAAAAAAAAAAAAAACTTATATTAGCTATACATTACCCAAGGCCGACTCAACAATCTTTGCAAGGGAAGCTCTGTAAGGATGCCCCTTCATAATACATATCTATATCATGGAGTGAAAACTCCCCTGTTGGCCCCTAAAATGACCGCGCAAAAGCGAGTTGTTTACGAGAGCTTTCTGCCCATACAAAAGAATTGTAAAACTCTGAAAAGAGAGAGCAGCACCTTGATTCAAATACATTTATTTTGGACAGGGCAAAGGGACTAACGAGTTTTGCCAATGTTACTACGGACTTCAGAAACAGTTTAGGGTCACAAAACTGTCTCCAGCGATGGGATATACCTTCAGGCTTGCTGCAAAAAATGACATGGGAATGAGGTAAGAAATGTTATGTTTACTAAACACTATAAAAAAAATGATATAAAACGCTATATAAAACGCAGATCCAGGCTGTAGGTGGAGTTAGGCCCTTATGGAGGGGATGAGCTGAGGCTGGGCTTAGATGTGAACACAAGTTCCAGAAAGCGTGATCGCGTCATGAACCTGTGGCTGGTCTTTGTGCTTCTTTTGTAAACAGTCCGTGCCATTAAGCTTTTAGAGATTTCAAACTTCTACATTGCAATTGCCATTTAAAATAGAAATTGCATCGCTATGTTTTTTGTTTTTTTAAATAAATCTTAAGTTTGTGTTTGGTGAATGTCAGAGATGCCTTGTTCATCTCCTTGAAGATCAGTGCTGGGCAGCCATCGTTAAACTTGCCCGTATATCCATTTGGTCAACAGTGGTTTCAGTGAAGAAGTTCTGTTTTACACATCGGGCAGCGCGCCTACCGTGCCAGCAAGTCCAACACTCATTAAAGCCGGAATTACTTGGTTATCGGTGCAGTGGACCAAACCCTCAGGTACACCATCTGATGAAGGAATTTCCTACATTTTGGAAATGGAAGATGAAACCTCGGTACGTCCATTAAACCAACTACAATGCCGTGCTGTATTTACTATATTAATTATGCTTACGGGTACAACCACACTTACCTTCACCAGGACATTGTTTAAAGTTAATTTTTAGCAGCATTAGAAACCGGGTTTATGTATTGCTGTGAAAGGCGCAGTCAGAAAGAGTTTTGTTATTCTTTGGATCTTAGTGTCAGACGGCTTATTTGCCTCTTGGCTATTTTTTTTGTCCTCCTTTTGCAGGGATATGGATTCAAGCCAAAATACAATGGCGACGATCTTGCATACACCGTGAAGAATCTGAGGCGGTGTACGAAATATAAATTCCGGGTAAGCTGTGGCATATATATCTCCTCTCTACAAATCAGATAAAAGGCTTTTGGGCAAGATTCTACCAGAACCTGTTCTTTGTTGGAATACCCATCGTCTAATATCAGTGATGATCCTAGATGCATGATAGATATTCCAACAAAACATTAATTAAAGGTTTGATTCAGGGTTCACGTATGGTATTCCTACCAATTTCACGGGACTATGCAGAGCTGGATAATGATGCTGAAGGATCTGAACACAAAAAGGTGAAACGGATGCAGTCCATTCTACCACTCTTCAAGTACCTGATTGATGACGTTTTCATGGAAGACATGAGTCTTGCGCTTCGTAGTGGGAAATGAAAGCGATATATGCGGTCGTTTGCTTAGAACAGTTCTGGGGAAAATGGCGAGCTGTCGTTATAGAAACCAGTAGAATGTTCCTGCAGATCTACATTTACCACCCCTGACAAAACTCCTCTTTTTGTAAATATGGCTCATTGTATTCCCACCTAAATTTTTTGGCACGCCTTCTATGTTTATATGATTTAATTTGTTCATGTTCTGTGGCGTATCCATAAAATACTAAACGCAACAAAAAAAAATGTATTCTAACCTTGAAACTGATGCTGAATACTGCCTGTCATCTCATGCTGTGATGAAGCACAATGGATACTCTTGGTTATGTTGGAAAAGGCAGGAGCTGCGGACGTTACTTCCTTCTTCAGTTCGGATGCATTTTTTTGCAGGAAACTAATTGACAGAAGGCATCAGATGCTACGAGTCTCATGCTTTCTCACACAATAGGAGAAACAGGCTTAAGGAAACAAGCCTTTGGCAATTATCGTAGAATTACGCACATTCATAAACAAGTTTTAAGATCCACGATTTTGTCTTTTGTAGTTGCGTTGATTAGATCAGGCACAGATGAAGCATCTCTTCAGGGATATGTTAATCACTGCTTGGATTGCTCGGATTACATTCATTCTGCAGTGATTTTACTTTTCTATGCGTAGGAGCTTTCGTCAGCTTCTTTATTTCGTGTGTCAATTTAGTAACTGAATTCTAGCTTTAGTTTCACGTTGGTGTGGTGGTGCTCTCGGAAGTAAAATGGTTCATGGATTACAGGATAAACCTTACCAGGACAGGTTAAAGGATCTTAACCTATATAGCCTGGAAGAAAGACGTGACGGGGAATATGATAGAAACGTTTAAATACTTAAAGGGAGTCGACATGATGAAGGAAGAGTTTATTTAATAATACTTTACAGAAATGCTAGTGGACGCATGGAATAGCGTTCCAGCCGAAGTGGTAGATGTTGATACAGTAAAGACATAAGGGCAGGTACTAAAGGAAAGTACTCAGAGGTTGGGCAGACTGGATGGGCCTAATGGCTCTTATCTGCCGTCACTTTGTATGTTTCTAAGCAGTGCTGCCTTTTTTTTAGTAAATATTTAACTTAGGAACACCACTTGCTTGCCACCTGGTGGCTGCTACTTGCCTGTGCTACATGTTGCTGGTTAGGAGTTTACATATGCATATAAAATGTATACATGCATCCTGTACAAATGACTAGGGAGGCAAGAACAGGTTGCACTGTTAAGAAAACATTTTCTTACCATCAATTCCAATCTATATGCATTGGATCTAATTGACCTCTTACATCTATAACAAATACAAAGATTAACTGAGCAAAAACTGAGCAACCCATCAATCAGAGGTGCTCGGGTGCATGCTGTAAAAAATGATTGAAATCTTAGATCCAGCATAGCCATATGCCTATTCCATGTTTAAATTCCCTCACTATAGTAGCCTCTCCCTCTTCTTCTACCACCCTCCCAGTTAAATAAAAGCCAATGGATTTCATCAGCATTACCATAAAGAAACAACTCGCTGTGGTGTTTGAGCATGAACGTCACCCTAAATATCATATGACTGGTAGCCACTAGGCCTGCTGGTAAAATGAATTAAAACCAGGTTTTTGTCATTGGAAACCTACAATACTGTATAGAGAGGAGAAACTGTTTCCCCATGGGACCTCCCTTAGAAACATGTTTACCCAGTATATAGATTGGGTTTGTTCATGCCTCCATGTTTAATCCAAAGAACCCCCTATGTTGTTGATTGGATTTTCTGAGTAACCTTGTTGCAAATGTGTCTACTTAGGTTATTGCTTATAACTCGGAAGGTAAAAGCAGTCCAAGTGAGGTTGTGGAGTTTGTCACGTGTCCAGACAAACCGGGTGCACCGCAAAGGCCTTCAGTCAAAGGAAAAATCCATGCACAAAATTTCCGAATAGTTTGGGGTAAGTTTAATGTTCTACTTGGATGGAACGCTACGGCATGCTTTGATGATGTTTTACTATGTCTGCATAACTGGGGATCTAGATCTCTTGGTTTCTGGATCCAGGGTTGGCACTGAACACACTGGTCATCATTTTGCAGATCAGTCTGCTCAACATAAGGCATCTATTGTTCACGTTGTTTAGATATTTGATCAACATTTATTATAAAACTGGATTGGTCTAATACAATAATTTTATTATTCCTAAAATGTTCGTTCTCTTTGTGTAGATCCACCAAAGGATAATGGCGGAGCAACAGTCACTAAATATTTTGTGGAAATGTCTGAGGACAGCAATGGTAAATTCTCCTTAAATTTCATTGTATTAGCCTGTATCAGCGATTTCAGTCTACCGTGACATATGTACAGATAAGCATGTAGAAAACTTTTTTGTAGTCACAAGGCTTTACTGGGCCTATGATAAGGGCAAGCAGCGAGGGTTGTGCGTTGATGTTTTGTATAGTTAATATAATGGATGGATTACATGGGTGAAATGTTCCACAGTACTGTGCAAAAGTTTTAGGCAGGTGTAAAAAAATGTTATAAAGTCATAATGCTGTCATACAGACAGGTTAATGGTTTATTTTTATAATTTAAGAAAATGCAAAGTCAGAGAACAGAAGAAAAATCTGATCAATATTTGGTTATTGCCACCCCTCAAAACAGCATTAATTCTTCTAGGTAGGGATTTTGGAGGCATATAGGTATATGTTTAAACAAATCTACCAAACGGGGCTAATGATAATCTAATGGGTTAAAACACAAACATTAACTGAAACCGAAACTACTGTGTAGAGGGAATAAAAATGAGAAATAGTCAAACTCAATAACAAAGTGAGGTTGCTGAAGACTATTTAAAGTCAATAATCATACACCATGGCAAGACTGAGCACAGCAACAAGACACGAGGTATTTATACTGCATCAGCACCGTCTCTCACAGACAGAAATTTCGAGGCAGACAGGAGTTTTCAGATGTTCTGTCCAAGGTCCTTTGAAGAAGTACAAAGAAACGGGCGATGTTGAGGACTGTAGACACAGCGGTCGGCCAAGGAAACTTAGTGCCACAGAACACATCGCACTTGCTTCCCTTCACAAGATTTCCAGCAGTGTTATCTGCTCAGCATTGGCAGAACTCAGCGGGACTCTGCTCCAGAGACGTTTCGCCAAAAGTGGTCTTCATGGGAGAATTGTGTCCAAAAAAAAACAAGGAGTCCTGGAAGTGATGGTATGGACTGAACAGAGCCCTGATCTCAGCATCATAGAGTCTCTCTGGGATTACATGAAGAGAGAAGCAACTGAGGCTGCCTCAATCCACAGAAGAACTGGGGTTAGTTCTCCAAGATGCTTGGATCGATCTCCTGCAGAAGTGTACCTAGAAGAATTGCTGCTGACTTGAAGCCGTACACCATGAAGATATTCCATTAAAAATTGCCCGTTTCCAGCTACAGTAGTCATTACTGTTTTTATGATCAATTTTATGTTATTTCAATTGACAAAATGTGGGTTTCCTTCCAAAAAATTTAGAATTTCTAAGTGACCTCAAACTTTTGAACGATGTGTATAGTATGTAATATTCACTAATTAGAAGTAAGCCGGAGAGTTAATGAGAAGTTAGCAGGAGAGTTAAAAACATCAGCTCCCTGGACTTTATTTGCTAAAGAAGGAGTCGAACATCTGCACTGCCTGACGTTATGCATGGCTACCGGCCGTGTGCTTCAGCTAGAGGGAGAGCTGGGTTGGCCCCGTGTTATGGGTAAAAAAATAACCCCATTACAGATTAGTCATTTGCAGGATGAACTACTAAACTAACCCCCCTGTCTATGCTGACCATTCCATCGCTGTGTTTTTCAGGGAGTTAATAGTGTAAACCCACTGTTTGTGTTCATCAGATAGTGAGTTATAGTGTGTTTGTGGCTTAATAGTGGTTTATCCTTCTGGTGCGTTTATCTCATCAGGTAGACAGTCGCATTACAATGAGATTAGCGTCAAATTAGATTTAATATTGGTTCATTTTGCTGTACTGTACAGAAAGCTTACTAGAAATGCTCTGTATGAACATCAATTATCCAGGTAGCCACCTTGTTAACGGTTTTATTCTAAACAAATGGTCGCTGATAACCAATGTTTACAGTACGTGCGAATTTTTAATTAATTGAGTTCATGAACATTGGCCTCGGAGATTGTGATTAGGAGTTAATTAGATCGGCTCCAGGAAGCTGTAAGAGAGTTCGATGTTTTGTTATGTTTTAAACAAATCACAGACGCGCTAATTAATAGCAGCTAGGAAACCAACATGTTGGGCACAAATAAATGCTCAGAAATAAGTACCTTGTCTGATACTGTATTAATGATTAATCTTTCAGGATTCAGATGGGACGTTGTATACAGCGGGGCCGCTCGAGAATACCTGTGTGATCAGTTGAGCCCGGGCTGCACTTACCGACTGCGTGTTTATTGCAGCAGCGATGGCGGACAGAGTCCGGTAACCTCCCTAGGCTTATTGTAAATGGGGAATTTGGTAGCGTGTTTTGCCAGGGCCCTGGTTATGGGGCAAACCGCAAGGCATTCTGTTGTAATTGTTCTGGTCTGTGGTCAAGACGTGAACATTCAAGCGCTCACAAAATACAAGACTCTGCTCATTTAGACTGTGATGCCCTATAAGACCATGCTGTCTGTAAAGCATTTTGTGTCTCACGGCACATGGCTTCTTCTTCTAGAAGGGTACCGACATCTATATTGATTTTCTTTTTTAAATAAATGTTTGTTTATATATATATATATATATATATATATATATATATATATATATATATATATATATATATATATAAGCAAGCAGTTCATTGATATCTCCCATTAGTGTATATGTATAAAAGCCATTATGGTGTAGGGGTGTACAAATGTATACTTATCACTATAGCAACCGGTTGATTGGGCCCTTCCAGTGCTTGCTGTACTCGTACGACCACTTTTCAAACCCCGGAACTAGGAACGTTCCCCCCCCCAAGGAAGGGAAAGGCACCCCAAGATGTCGGCGTGTAGATATCATCATGTTTTAATAGAATGGTGGTTCTGCTCAGTCCAGTGAGATTATCTCTCGCTCCCAGGTATCGGACACCTTAGTGGTGCAGACTCCAGCTGTCTTTCCCGGTCCCTGTCAGCCACCAAGAGTCCAAGGCAAGCCCAAAGCAAGAGACGTGCAACTGCGATGGGGTAATTATCTGTCTTCTTTCTTTTTTACACAAATGTAATCAGTCCTTAGAACTTAGTCCCTGGCATTTTTTGTAAACTAATAACTTTTTATTACAGAATATATATATTTATTTATTTATTTACACGCTTGTAACGTCCCACAGAAGAATTCCTTCAATGCAGGGGATTCTGGGTAGATATATGCAAATCAGTTTAGCAACGAACACCCCTTTTTGCCTCTAAATCCACTTTATACAGGGATCCCGTAGAGCTTATATCTATGTTAGATGGCTTTTAAACAAAGCTCAGCAGAGAGGTGCAGAATACAGCCAGAATACAGTTATAGATTATTATAAAAAATACTGTATGTACTAACATTTCTATGACCATTTTGACCATGTAACCAGACAGGCTGCGCCCCCCAAGTGGGCTTTTTCCTATTAGAATTTCCATTGAAAAAGTGTTTTTTGTTTTTTTTTTTAATTGAAGAAACTTGTGGTGTTATGGTTTTTCATTTTAGAAAGTGCTAACTGATTACATTGTCATTTCTCCCCAAAGTGCCTCCTCTAATGGATGGAGGTTCTCCAGTTACCCATTACAGCCTTGAGATGTCTTCTCCCAACGTCGGTGACCACAGAGAGGTGTACCAGGGTTCTGAGGTGGAGTGCACAGTGAGCAGTCTCCTTCCAGGGAAGGTCTACAGTTTTCGACTGCGTGCTGCTAACAAAGCTGGGGTATTTATTTTTTTGTTCTACCCCTAAGGAGATGTCCTAGTTAATATTTATTTTACTTCATGTATTTCGATTTCTAATAAAGTGAACCACATTATTCCACTCCAGTATAACTTTTATCAAGTTCCTTTTTAATGTAATGGACATAGTTACTTTAGTTTTAGTTTTGTCATGAAATGACTCTAATTATATTTGGCGCTCGTATATAGATTGTTCCAAATGAATGAAAGCATTATGCATATAATAAAAACCCAACACCAGTAACATAATTGGATGTTTCCAAGGGTGAAGTTCAGAGCCAAATGACAGTGCCCTGAAAAGGGGTATCTTGCTATCTAGAAATCCAGAACTGTGGTTCATTGCTGAGGCCAGGTAGGTTCCTGTGTAACCTCAGAAGAACCCAATGAAGTACATGCTCCAGTAACTGAACTCCTGCTCAAAGTGGTGATATGTACGGGAGCCAAACCGTTTAATATGATGATGATCCTGTTTGTTTCCGGGCCTCCTTTTATATTTGCACATTTATGTTATACTTTATTTTTAGTTTGGACCATTTTCTGAAAAGTGTGATGTTACCACAGCTCCGGGACCCCCAGACCAGTGCAAGCCGCCACAGATAACGTGCAAGTCGGCCACATGTGCCCTTATACACTGGGAGGTAAAGTTCTGTGAGCCACATATTTAATGCCACATCTGTTACTGTCCTCGTGTCTGCGAGTGTATTTGCTAAAGGTAACCGCCATAAGAATGTTAGGTTACATCAGTATTACTATTTAAGGGCGACTGAACACTTAAGTCTTTTAACTTTTTGTCTTTTTTGTGACTTTCGTAGTATATTGCTATATATTCTCACATATTCAATGCACTTCACTGAGAGATAATTAACCATATATGTGTTTGTGACATCTATACGTTCCATTAATAGAAGGCATACTGGATACTATTTGCTCCCCTGAAACTAGCAGTGTCTGTCACGGGGTGTCGCAGATGGAGCTTTCGCTGTGATATTGATACAGGCAGTTTGTTGAAGCTTTTACAGTATGCATGGCAGGGCCACGTTAGACAGAACAAATGTTTGGGGTCAAGTGCCAGGGCTTGGAGAATTCTTGTGATATTGACAGTTTCCATGAAGCACAGCAGATACCTAGCGGGCAGATAAAAGATGATCGTTGGCACTTCTCTAGCTGTGTTAGATATGATGTATTATAGTCGTAGAACATTTCTCAGGAATAAGATGTTGAACTGCGTCTGCCACCTATGTAGATGTTCAATGTAATTCATTTATTCTGCAGGCTCCCAATAACCATGGTGCTGACATCACGGAGTACCGCGTGGAGTGGGGTGGCATGGAAGGATGCATGACGACTTGTTACTGTGGGCCCGGATTCTCCTACGAAATGAAAGGCCTCTCTCCAGCAATAGTCTATTATTGCAGGGTTCAGGCAAGCTATGAATTACATACAAACTATATCCTCTATACGTCAAACATTTATTGGCTCACCGTGAAAACATTACAGAAGTGCCGTTTCGGCGTGTATAGATATGCCTGATAGACAAAGGAGAGGAAAAGGCTTACTTTGTTAAAATATGTGTCATAACAAACACTTGTGTGATCTTTCATACATTTTTGGATCTATGTTTTTGGGAATTTTAGATTAGATTTTCTTCTTAACAGCGGCATGTATGTAATTACCTTCCGTTCATCCAGAAATAGTACAGATTTTTTTTGGTACATCAGATAATTTAACCTGCACAATGAGTGGAGTGTCTGTTTTCTACATGAAGAAAATCATCCAAATATAAATATGTACATAAGTAATTTTCTTTGTGTTTTTATTCTGTTTCCAGGCTGTAAACATTGCCGGGTCAGGCCATTTCAGTGAGGTGGTTGCCTGTTTAACTCCTGCTTCGGTACCCGCTGTTGTGACGAGCCTTTGGGAAATGAAGGAAGAGGAGATAGACTTTGCACATTACTGTCCTTCCACCTGCCTTGCCATACAGTGGGAAAAGCCTTGTGATCACGGCTCTGAGATCATCGGGTATAGCATAGACTACGGAGACAAGCAGACCATCACCGTTGGAAAAGTATTGAGCTACATTCTAGACCATCTGCAGCCAGACACGACATACAGGTAATCTATACCGAACTCCAGCCAGATCCATACGTTTCTAATAGTAAACCTTATCTGATCTCCTCCTGACTTAGTGACACGGTGATAGTGATCTGCTGGTTCCGCTGTATTTATTATTCTTAGTTGTTTGATGTTATGTATTTATTTTGTAGGATTATCCACTAATTGTTTGACCTGCCGTTGTGTTTCTGGGATGTTTAACCTTTGTTACTCCTTTACTTTTCAGAATACGTGTCCAAGCCCTGAACAGTCTGGGATGTGGGCCTTTTAGCCACTCTGTGAAACTGAAAACGAAGCCCCTTCCCCCGGATCCCCCCAGACTGGAATGTGCCGTGTACAGTCACCAAAACCTTAAGCTAAAGTGGGGAGATGGAGCTTCCCGAGCATTACCCGCGGATTCCATTCAGTATCACCTTCACATGGAGGACAAGAATGGAAAGTAAGCGGCACTCTGTCATATGTCGTTAGATGACACCCTGTAAACGTACCTTCTCTCCCTATGTCTTCAATGTTTACAAAAGATATTTACCCAAAAACAAACATGTCAACTTTCAGAAATCTCTAGTGTAGTATATATTAACAACCACCGCAAATAAAGGCCTTAAACGTGTTAGAAACATCAATTACGATATATCATTTTTTTATTTTGCTTTTAGATTTGTATCCTTGTATAGAGGACCATGTCATACATACAAAGTACAGCGGCTCAATGAGTCGACATCCTACAGATTTCGTATTCAAGCCTGTAATGAAGCTGGTGAGGGACCCTTATCTTCAGAATATGTCTTCACAACGCCAAAATCTCTTCCTCCTGGCTTGAAAGGTACGTTTTCATATTGGAAATGGAAATGGAGCAAAAATGGGTTTCTCAAGTTAAATTGCCTCCTTAAAATATCGCCGCTTGATTCGTGTTAACTGTTTTGGGGGATTTTTTTTACATAATTAATTCAGGGTTGGGTCACATTTAGGCAGTAGCTGGTGTTATTTAATTACTATTACTGAGTGTTTAAAATCTTTGTGTTTGTTCTTTTGCAAGCACCAAGAATAGATCGAATTAATGAACATAGCTGTGAGGTGACTTGGGAGTCCTTACCGCCAATGAAGGGCGACCCCGTTATCTACGTTCTGCAGATGATGTCCGGGAAAGACTCCGATTTCAAACAGGTATTTGTACAACCTTTTTAAAATTCTGTTAAGTGTCCGCTATAACTAGTGCTGAGTGTATGCATAATTTTAGGCTGTAATGAGCTTCAGCTGTAGCAACCACCTTTACTCAGACAATTAGACATTTTCATGTATATCGGACACATAGAGGTGTAGATGCTGGGCTGTGTTTAGGAGATAGACCTGCTACATGTGAAGGTGCGTTTGGACAGTTAAAGATTGCTTGTTGGATTTGGGCTCTGGGATTGGAATCGCATAGTAATTGGATTGGAATCACATAGTAAGAAGTTTACAGCGGAAAAGGAATCAAGTCGGTTTATGAAAAAGAGGTATAACCATCCTTCTAAAATTGACATGAATAAACCCTAACATTTTTCATCATATCTCATGATTCTTTCTCCCTTGGGTTCTATCAGTAATAGAGCTTGGCACCGGTGAGACAATTCCTACCCCTTTATGTGCACGTTAAATCTCTGTTCATGCCCGCCAGGCTCATCTCCAAAATGTGATTTCCAATGTAGTCCATCTTGTCCCAGTCCGATACTGCTAATGGAAATTTTAAATTAATAAAATCAAAATTCATAGACCAAAATGAGATTAGCGTTACATCTGTAATGATGTTCAGTCAGGTTAACAAAGCTGTTGTGTGTTTCACACACAGATCAATGAGATGCAATAAAATGTCTCATAGAGTGAGGATTTCCAGACGCGCTGCCGCTGTTAATAGTTCTTAAATAATTCAGTACAGGGTCGCAGCCACAAACCCAGCTTGTTTTTAGGATGGTACATAAAGCACTGATTAGTGCCAACATCAAAGTCCAACATTGTTTGCAGAAGTCGTAGGATGATGGTGGCCGTTGAGAATGGAGTTGGATCAGCACTTAGTTAAAGTCCTGTTCCGCTTAGAATTGAAAACAATAGTTGGACTTTTTAGAGTGTTAATCAACCCTTATCTTTTCCTTTCAATGGTTAATCACACAAAAAAAACAACAAAAATTCTCAATGACGCAAAATCCGACACCAATAAAGAGCTATTTCTGGAATATATATATATAAACTGCGCAATGCAACACAGAAAAAAATAAGAAAATGTTTTTCTAATGAAATTAAGATTTCAAAATATTACACCGCTAACTGCATTACTTTAACAAGACAGACCAGACAATATTAAATTAACAAATTCTGTAGAACTAATCTAATTAGTATTACGCGGAACATAGATTCACTTTTGCACAAAGTTTTTAAGTTACACAAGCGCCAGAAGCCTTGAACCCGGTCTCTCCTGGCACTTTGGTGTTAGTACGGGCCAAGTTCCATACCATAGAAATGATGGTTAGACACACAATGTTTTCTCCCCGTGGTGATGGAAGTTTTGGGTGTGATTGTTGGCCAACCTTTAATTCAGCCGACAATCGATCAATGCTTCTCACGGTATAGCGTTGGCTTTTGACTCTTCAGTGGACGGATGCTAGTGATGTCTCTGCTTCCTTCTATTCCAGATATATAAGGGACCCGGTACGTCTCTCCGCTACTCTGCCCTCCAGTTGAACTGTGAATACCGTTTTCGCGTATGTGCCATTCGACAGTGCCAAGATGCTGCAGGACCTCAAGATCTGATCGGTCCTTACAGTGCCACCGTCCTCTTCATCTCACACAGAAGCGAGCAGCAGACCTGCACCAGCAAAGACACTGTGGAAACCACAAGGACAGCAAGGACGCTCAGTGACGAACAGTGCGCAGCCGTTATCCTTGTGCTGTTTGCCATCTTCTCCATTCTGATTGCCTTCATTATACAATACTTTGTTATCAAGTGAATGGAACCGTCCAGCTTTACCTTAGAACCCATACTTCTTTTTTATTTGTACTTTACATCCCTCCAAAATGTATAATTTAATTTCCAATAAACCTGCTTTTAAAAAGTGGTGGCATCTAGCACAGTATTGAGACTAAAGTAGCTTTGCCCTATTGCCAGCCGTCATCTTAATGCTTATACCGTCCCATGGTGATAAAGGCGTAGGCCTCAGTCGTTTCTAACGCCATCTTGTGCGATGTTTACATGCACCCAAGATTCTTACTTTTATTCCACGCTTTAAGTGTGAGGATGATATACAGAATAAATATATCTGAGGGTCACCATAAGTGCTGCAAACAAAAAAAAAAAAATGACCATAAATATGAATGCCATGAAGGTAACCTTGGCGCTGTACTTCTACCTCCTCTGTGTCTTAATGTAAACCCTTTTGCCGCGTGACAGCGGCAGGGTGCAAAAACTAATACGGAGAATGGTTTGGGAGGTTTAACTCAGGCAAAAACTGCAAACAACTGGAATTTCTAGAATACTTATAAATAATAGAAACTTAAGAAAAAAAAAAAAGCTCACAAAAAAAAGGTATTTTCAATAGAAAATAATTTGCTAAACATAGGCCCAAGTTGCCTAATGAGAATATTTCCGTGTGCTTACATACCGTGCGGTTGTAGGAAGGGAATATACGCGTTTAAGACATGGCACGTTTGCTACTATTAGCTTCTCGTGCTACGTCTTTCTAAACGGGGCTCCATCAGCTCCTTATTTTGCAAAGTTCTGCAGAAATTCAATGTTTCAGCACTTTCAGCAAATTATGATGGGTTGGCGCCAGTTGGCTGATGTTTCCCAGCGCCTGCCGCTCTCCCCATCAGCGCCGAGCATTATGCATTGCCTTTTATTTCAGTTTTTGTTTTTTCCTCTCTCACCAAAACCTAAAGGTAAAACTGTAATTTGCACCAGAAACCTTTTAAGCTGCTTAATTCCTTGAATTAAAGAAAAGAAAATTCTAATGTTTAATGTTATGTCAGTCAGGATTCTGTACCAAATGTTGATTGCATGTAGTTAACGTAAGAAGCACTTTGCATTATTTCTGTTCTGTGAGCTTGCGTTGGTGAGTTCTTGAATGACCCAGTTGAAGTATGACATTGAGCATCCCCGTCGGTGTCAATGAGCTGCCGGCTTATATAAAGCATATACTGTATTTAAAACGAAAATCCTATCACATTTACACTGTCTGTTCCACACACGATCCTCGTTTGCTTTACTTTTTTTAATTTATTATATCAAAGGATTAGTCGATCACTAATTTTTTTTTAGTTGTGTTGGGAGTAGCATTTTTATAAAATATAAGCACTATAGTTGTTTTAAACGACAGTTGTTTTGTGCTTGTAAAGATCTTTAGAAAAACCGTTCCTTCAATTCAAATGGGCATGTATTGTAACAGTTTCTGTGTCAAATTGTGTTGTAGAATTTGTGTTTTTTGTTTTGTTTTTTAATTTTTCTTGTTAAATGAAACTATAAATGTAGGTCTTCTGGTGGTAACGATACTCGGTCTATTGCCTGTGATGTGTGTTTGATTTTCATTTATTCTTTGTCACTTTTTATGTATTGGACAATATGTTCTCACGGGACACCCTAATAATGAATATATACATATATTTTTCTTTTTCTAGAGCCTTCTGTATGTGCCATGTTTGGCCAGTATAAATGAGGTTGTGTGTATTAGCCCAAAAATTTCCATATGTTGAATGTCATATATGTGTCACGACGGCAAACCTGTAGTGACCTATGTTTTTCATAGCAAAAATTCAAATTCCTATTTTTGATAGTAAATGTCATTTAATAGCATATTTGCCATTAAGTCTCGATGCGGATTTCTGCGTCGAAAAGAAAATTTTTAATGTAACCTTAATTTTACCTCATACACTGTACATTCCAAAAAAAAATATATATATAATAAAAAAAAATATAGTGATTCTAAACTTTTTAAAATCTTCTAGGCACACTACCAAACATATCACTATAAATTGTACAATGTTGAAATTCAAAGGAAAATGTGTATAATCTCATAGAAATATACATAAACTATGTAGCAAAAAATCTTGGAAAATCCGTGGAAAATAAAAGTTGTATCATTCTTTCTCGGTGTCTGAAAATTGTTTTCTTGAAATAAAAAAAGAAATAGCCTTTTCAAAAATAATAAACTAAAGATTTCGCCCACGTGGAATATTCAATATTAGGTTAATGCAGAGGTTAGGCTTAAAGGGACAGTTTAATGTATACGATAGCATTGTTCCTCCTCCTTACGAATGCAAGCTGCAGCTTCTCCTAAAGGTGACATTAATCTAAAAGCTGGAATTAAATTACTTGCATATATATTATTTGTTGGTGAAATGGTAACGTAGCCTGTAAACATATACATGCAGCATTGACAGAGCATTCTCAGGGCCAGCATTGTTCTTTGTATCGATAACATGTAGTCCACAAGCAAGAAGATTCTTTTCTTGGGTCACTAAAGCGAATTTATGTCTTTATTGTTGAAAATGGTGAGTGCCAGGAGTACCAAAATGACTTCACTCTAGAGGGGTTCGCCGGGAACTTTTTATGTCCCTTTAAATGGAAATTAAAAGGAAATATTACAGGGTATTATATTTGCAAATTAACCCCTTCAGGACCGGGATTTTTAAGCTAGGGTGTCGCTAAAGGACCGGAGCCGTTTTTGTGTTTTTGCCATGTCTTTCTTCAACTGTAATTTTTCTCTTATCAAGTGGTGCACCCACACAAATCATATATTGTTTTTTTCAGCACAAGTAGGGCTTTCATTTGAAACCATATTAAGCTGGGTAGTACATTGTTTTATTTGAAATAAACTGGAAAAAGTGGGGAAAAAATGAAAAAAATGCATTTTTTTACAGTTTTGTATACATACAAATTGTACACACATTGAACCAATGGGAAAAAATTATCCCAAATATATTCATTAAGTTGTCCTGATTTGGAAACCACCCAACATGGCCAGGATTTTTATCTATTTTGACCAGTATAGGGGAAAATATTGCAAGGCATGCATTACGTTTTTGAAATGTAATTTTTTTCAAATTTGGCATGGTAGTCTAATAACTGCAATAGTTGTCACAGATACTGATTATCCCCCCAAAATTATATGTTTATGAACAGTAGATAAATCAAGGTGTACAACTAGGGTCATTTTGACACTTTTCAAACAGGGATTTTATCGCCAATTGCTGCCAAATTTTGAGGTATTTTTATATTTTTTTTTTTTTTTTGCATATGTTGCAATGTTGCTTTAGATTTTATATTATATTTTGTATAGAATATGTGCAACTGCAGAAAAAAACACCAAATTGTGTTCACCAACATCCCCCGGTTCCAACAAGGCCTCACATGCATGGTTCATGCAATTTTTGAGGAAGCTATGAGGGCAAAACTGGAACATGCGCATTTTACTTTTCACATTTGGAATTTTCAGAAATTGGTTTCCTGGGCCCATATCCCATTTGGGACATTTTGGAAGCCCCCCCACTGTAAATTACCCCATAAAAGTATATATTTATGAACAGTAGACAAGTCAAGGTGTTCAACTAGGGTAGTTTTGACAGTTTTCAGTTAGCCATTTCTTCACTGATGTCTGCCAAACTTCACAGGGAAATTATTTTATTGCGTTTTTAACGCATACATTTCAATGTTGCACTGAATTTCTTGCACACCATAAGTGCAACAGTGGAAGAAAACACCACATTTTGTTCACCAACATCCCATGAGTCCAACAAGGCCTCACATGCATGGTTCATGCCTTTTTTGAGGAAGCTATGAGGGCAAAACTGGAACATGTGCATTTACATTTTTTTAAATATTTTTTATCAGATTACTTGTAAGTGACAGGTTTAGGCCGCTGACATCAATCAGGGAGACCGATCAATAATCAGCGAATTAAAATGTCACCGACAAGTGATCAGGTAATAATTATGATTTTTTCATTTATTAATAATTTGTTTTTTCATAATTACCCTAGATGACCCCTCTCTCTTTGTAGAGCAGGGTCATCCGTGGGCTGCCATAATGATCCGATCACTCCTATTGGCCAGGAGCGATCTGATCAGCCCAGCATTTGACCTGGAAGCACCCTGGACTTTCAGGTCAGTGCTGTTATTTTTTTTATTATTATTATTATTTTATTAATTTTTTTAAATTAATTTATTTTTAAAAAAAATTTTATTATTATTTTTTACATTTTTTTTTTAACTCTTTCAATGCTGATGCTCCATTGAAGCACAGCATTGACTGGTATTTAGTCCCCACAAGCTTGTGGGGACTAATATTAACCCTTGCAATGCTGCGATGGGGGTCATACACAATCGCAGCATTGAAGGGGTTAATTGAGGAAGAGGAGGGTAGGGGTTAACTGAGGAAGGGTGAGGGTGGGGGGGCTGGTCTCCACACTCATGTGGAGACCAAAGAACCCTGTCTCCCTGTCCCTGAAGCTGCCTCTGGCAGCTGGGACACAATCTCCAACAGACTGGAGATTGTAGGGGAGGAGTCTCTCTGATCAGTCCTACAGGACTGATCAGAGGACTTCTGGGGGCTCGTTTTTGCTGTTGCTGGTCTGCCTGGGTTTCCAGGCAGACCACCAGCAGCAGAGCCCCCTACAAAACGGGAATTAACCCCTTCAATGCCGCGATCGCGGCATTCAATGCCGCGATTGCGGCATTGAAGGGGTTAACGCTGCACTGACGCTCTCATGGAGCGATCAGGCAGCAGGGGGGTGTTGGGTCAGGTCCCCACACTTGTGTGGGGACCCATTCAACACCCCCACCCCTTCCCTGAAGCTGCCTGTGGCAGCTGAAACCGCGATTGCAGATCTTTCTGCAATCGCTGTTTCTGCCTACAAAATCACTCCGTGGGAGTGATCGTAGGCATGGGGGCGGGCTTAGAGAGGCTGTGCTGTCTGCCCAGGAGTCCTGGGCAGACAGTAGCAGCAGCGCCTCCACGATCACCGCGATCGTGGTGATGTGGGGGCGTTTTTTGGAGGAGACGTACCTGGTACGTCCCGGTCTACCGGTGACCAGTAACCAGGAAGTACCAGGTACGTCCCGGTGCTGAAGGGGTTAAAGACACTTCCACCTACACTCCCGGGTTTAGTATTCATTATTATTATCAGCTTATTTATACAGCACCAGCAATTTACGCAGCTCTTACAGTTATATATATAGAAACCCATATATTCTACAGTAATATCAAAGTGAAGTGTTAGGCACATTCTCCATAGTTTTGTCGACTGTCCAAATCCTTTTTAAAAATAATTATGTAACGAGAAACTCATTTGTTGCAAGGAAAATTTGTCAGGCAGCACAAAAGCAGCTAGTGATAGTAATAGAAGGAAACTGAAAACACTTCTTTTTATGTGAGTAAGACTCAAGGAAATAATCAAATCACATACTTAATGTCGGGTCTGGTTGGACCCCAGCTCATCCCCTGTACACAACTCAAGAATGGGATTTTTTTTGAAAATAATAAAAGTAACGGGTATTGCTTTTGATTGTTGTGATACTCCATCTGGGATGATGGCATGAACGAAGTATCAAGGTGGTAACGGTGATTGTTTCACACACAGATCAATGAGATGCAATAAAATGTCTCATAGAGTGAGGATTTCCAGACCACTGCTTATTTTATCCAACATGATGTGTTGTGCCCTGGGTCAAAGGGACCATCCTCATCAAAGAATACGTACAGTATTAAAGAGAGTATATTAATGAAACCTGCAAATGTATAAATAAATCTCCTTCGGGAGAAGCTGACGCACCAGATCTGCAGCACAATACCTCTGCCCTTGTTGGATGTTTCATGCAAAACCATATGGCCTGCAAGTCAAATAGCAGGGAGATGGTGAAAGGGAAATGCATATGCAAAGGTGACCTCATGGAAATGTCTTCTGTCATATGCATTCAATTACTGCCCCTTCAAGATATCCACAAACTAAATTATACTTTATACTTCTGGGGAATGAAACTGATCAAACATCACCATGGATGTAGCCTTCAAAATCACCTAGAACAATGATGTCTACTGCAGAAGACAGGACATGTCAACAGGTATGTGGCATTTAAGAAGGTTCCATGGCGTGTTTCCTGGAAACATTATGAATCACACCCAATTTTACATGATTAAAAACTACATGTGGCTACATTGGACATTCAAGTACAATATTTCAAGAACTATATTTCCAATGCAGCGTTTGGGTACAAAGCACGTGTAAATAGGTTTTTATTGTGTATTTTTATTTATTTTTTTCAAGTAAAATGAATATATGTGATATTTTTTTATTTAAAATGAGCTTTTGTTTTCGCCTCCTCTTTTATGTTTGTTACAATAGGAATAGACAATTGGCCTGAGAGGATCGCTAGCTGAATGAATATATAAAGCACTGCTAAGGGAAATGAAAGTAGTTCTCAACCAAGTTAAACCACCATTCCCCAGGAGATTATCTGGATTTTGGGTATTAATCAATTCCAGGTTTTAAAATGAGGGATGTTTGTTCTTTTCACATACAAATTTATAACATCTGGTTACTTTGCAGTCCCTAGACAAACATATATTTTATTTTGCTTAAGTTCTGGGCATTTCTCAGAAAACAACCACCCCGGTGGAGTTTATTTATAATAAAATGTCCCCTGGGCCATTGCTCGGTTGTAGAATATATTGGTGATATAAGGAGTGTGAATAGGATTATTCCCGGCAGAAACACAGGCCTTTCACGAATTACATCTGATGACATGTTGTGCTGCCTGGAGTAATGTGAGTTGTTCTTGTGTCTGTGCTACACACTAATGTGAGTTGTGTGAATGCATGTCTATGAGCGCTGGGAGTTATGTTACTGTCCGAATGCATGTCTCTGTTGTGAGTTGTGTGAGTGCATGTCTGTGAGTCCTGTGAGTGATATTATTTTTAACTATAAGATCATACTGATGATATCAACACCATGTAGGTCCAGACCAGCATACACAGAGTGCTGTTCTAAAGGGGAACTCCTGGTTACGTCTCATGTATATTATTTACACTGACGCCCTTACATGGCATACCTGGGAACTTCTGGGCTTCGGCTACCCGGAGCCGGAGTGGTCCCGCTGACGTTGGTGGGCGTTCTCCCTGAAGTCGACAGCGTTCCCGCTGACGTCGGGGGCATTCCCGCTGACAGCAGAGGGAAATACCCCCATTTAAAGGAAAAATGGGCGGGGAGCAGGGCGTGTCAATACCCAGAGAACCGGAGGAGCAGCGCTCACCTGGCAATCTCTGGGTGAAACTATCTGCATTCACATGCCATGGCTCGATAAACGTTGCCCTTGTTGCTGAATTAAATACACTTAACTACTAGAGTGCTAAGCGACTTTATTTGTGATATTTTGGGGTGCTGGTGGAGCCCAGTTCGAGCACCAGAAATATTGGAGTGCTGTTCCACTATCTCGACATTGGTACAGTGAATTATACAATTGCAATTATTTATGATGTACATTACAGGGGATTATGCACCAATATGCAGCGGCGGAACTACCGGGGTCGCGACTGCAACCGGACCCTGGAGTTCTGCCAGTCAGGGGGGCCCAAGAGGTGACGAGCGGTTGCTGAAATGACCGCTCGGCACCTCTTGGGCCCCCCTGACTGACAGAACTCCAGGACTCCTCTGCTCCCTGCCGCTGCCATCTGCCTCAGCGCTGCCCAGGCTGCAGTGGTGGGAGCGTGAGGCGTCTGTCTCGGGTGCCGGCGCTTCACGCTGAGTAAATGTCACATTACTGGCATGTTGGAGTATGTGGACTTTACGAGGTATGCTTGCTACAGGTGTCACAATTGTTATTTTAGTGATACCACACCATGGGGATCTAATGATCCCATTCCCAACTGTGCTACTCGTTATAGTAGCTTATCTTGAATTTGATATTACTGCTCAAGTTGGTGTGAATGGCTATAAAGTTAGATTCCGGCACTAGTGACTCACTAACCACATATTAACACCTGTCTGATGTCACCCGACTTACCTGCACAGACAGCAGTCCCACTAATTCAGCTCCTTGGTAAGCAATAGCTGTGAAAAATTAGATAGGACTCGCCAGACTTGGGGTACTTTGACATAGTAGCGGGGTAAGCTATAAATGGCCATTTCGTGTGACTGGATATTTATGCCTTAGATTTTTTAAATAGTATTCGCTGGGTATGTTCTGAATTCTCTTTATGATTTGTGTATTCCAGCAGCAACCCAGGAATCTGAATGTGTATGCCTTTAATTTTTTTTTAGGCTGTGCACTCCCCTTTTTGTATATTTTTTGTACTGGTTAATAGGTCTGGGTTACTATGGTTTTTACCAGGTTTGTCTCCTGTCTGGATGTGTAAGTGTGTTACAAACTGAGAACTCAAGGCATTGGCATTTTATTCCAGCAGGTACAGCTGGCAGAGCTAAAGCTCACCCACAGAGCAGACCCTTATGAAGCCCTGCAGCAGTGTGCTTGGTCCTCCTTGATGCTGGCTGCAGTCTGGTTTCTCTTGTTCATAGATGTCCTCTGATTTCATAACTACTGGTGAAACAGTTTTAAACAAATCTTGGACTGTGCTTGCCATCCCGATGCTCTGCTCTGTCAATGCCTTGAGTTCTCAGTTTGCTGACACCAAGAGGTGGGATAAGATCATTATCAATGGAGCTGTTTAGTGCAGCCAATCGCAGATCCTCCCAGCTCTGCTCATTGAGAACATGATGAAGATACAGTGGAGCTTCCAGCCTGTGACACTTCTCAGTTCTGATATTCCAAATCTGCTTTGTGTCTGATCCTGCCAGCACAGTCTCTTCAGCGTGTCCTGCTGGTGGAAATCTATTAGATCCAGATGATGAAGAATGAATCCAACAAAAGTGGAACCCAGTACTATGACTATGACTATGACCTCCCTGAATGCACAGAAGACTTGTGTTCTTACTTTTCTGTTCATACTCTGATTCCTGTGACCACCGTTTCTCTTCTTGTCATGGTGGTTGGTCTCATAGGAAACGCCATCACCATCCTTATCATCAAAACATACAAAGATATGAAGACAACCACAAACTTCTACTTGTCCAGCATGGCAGTGTCTGACATGATCATCCTTCTTTGTTTGCCATTTGACTTGTATCGTCTTTGGAAGTCAAGACCATGGATTTTTGGAGATTTCCTCTGCAAATTTCAAAATTTCATCAGTGAAGGATGCACCTATTCAACAATCCTACACATCACAGCACTGAGCATGGAGAGGTATTTAGCCATCTGTTTCCCCCTGAAAGCCAAGGTTTTTATCACCAAGAGAAGGGTTAAGGTGGTCATCGCCTCCCTGTGGGTTTTTGCCCTGTTATCAGCCGGTCCTTTCTATTTTTTGGTGGGCAGCGAGCAGCTCTACAACATGAGCAGCGATTCCGGGAGCAGCTGGGAGTGCAGGTACACGTCCTATGCCTCCAGCTCGGGGCTTCTCAACGTTATGATGTGGGTGACCACCGTGTACTTCTTCGTTCCTATGTTCTGCTTAACTATACTATATGGCTTCATTGGGAAAACCTTGTGGAAAGGCAAAGATGCGTTAAGGGGACCAAATGCGGCTCGCCGAGAGAAATGCCACAAACAAACCGTTCGCATTCTAGGTAAGCGTGTGTTTGTGTGTGGTGTATGTGGTGTGTGTGTTTGTGTGTGGTGTGTGTGTCTGTGTGTGTTTGTGTGTGTCTGTGTGTGTTTGTGTGTGGCAATCCTTGATTAACAGTAACTATGTAAATAAAACTCACACACAGTGTATATTATTTGCTAATTACTGTTCCTATATAAAGAAATACCTAGTAATAATAATCTTCATTGATGTACCAATAAATGAAAATAGTTCTTCTATAGATGAGTAGGTAGAAGAAGCATAAAACACCAACAGTGTCTTTAAAGTAATATAAATTTAACATAGGATGTGAAAATGTAGACGCAGTAAATTAAGAGCATAGAATAAAAATCTAATTATCCAGAGAGATGGAAGATTATTGTGTATTTGCATTCTTGTAGTCAAAATTGGAAAATTGAATCTTGTTTAACATCAGGAAGTTGGTATCTCCTGCCTGTGATTTGTAGTTCTTAACTCTTTCCTCCTAGAATTGGAAAGAGGCAACTGATTTGCTTTATAGTTCGTTTCTTTTTTCCTCAGAGAATTGGCATATGTTATTTGGGACGATTTGAGGGGCATTAATGAAGCCCATTGTCATTCTCTAAAGCACTTGCAGAACTTCAACTGTCATAAGAGGCACAGGACTGTTTCTCTCCTCCCAAGGTTTCCCTAGACAGCCAACATCTGAGGTCCCTTTGCCCAGTTTCACATATTTATGTTCCTATTTTAAAATGTTGTTTACCCATAGTGCCCCAATTTCCCCTTTATTCCCTTGGCAAAAGTAAAGGCAGGGAAAGGAGCCTACTGGATGAACCACATTCAAAAATACGAATATTTTCTCACCAAATATATATATATATATATATAAAATAATATTTTCCTATTGTCAAAATCAACACAATGGGACATCACTATTAGGCATAAAGTTATTTTCAGAGTTCTGTGTACAGTTGGTAAATTTCATATATGTTTATTTTACAGTAGGTTTCAGTTTCCATGCATTTAAAACCTTTTGACTTATATTCTTAAATGTGAGGTGTAGTCCTGTCCACTCCCAGTGTTGCTCAATATGACTGTTAACAACTATGAATGAGTTGGACCAAACCTAGATGTGCGGTCATATATTTGCATAGAGATTTCTATAGATAGATCTTCTTAATAAATGCACTTTGTGACCTTTGTGCTTTCTTGTTCTTCTTTGAAGTGGTGGTCGTCTTGTCTTTTATAATTTGCTGGCTGCCATTCCACATTGGAAGAATTATCTTTGTGCACACAAGAGGGTTCCAGATGTTGAAGGTATCTCAATATTTCAACACTGTTGCAATGCAGCTTTTCTACCTGAGTGCATCTATCAACCCAATCTTGTATAATGTCATCTCTAAGAAATTCCGGGCTGCAGCTTACAAACTCCTACGACCCAGCTCATCAAAAGAAAAGTCCTATAACGTTATCAAGGAAGACACTGGAGTCAACACCGAGATCACCATTTGTATCAAAAATGAATACATCACCCACATCTGAATACATGAGAGCAGTGAATCCTACCTGGAAAAATGGTTCAAATCATCTATAATTTCTATTTCAGTGAAGGAAACATAAAGCCCCAGACAATAAAGAAGAGGAAAACATTTGCTTTCAAATGTGGTAAATTATTAGATTCTAGTTTTTCTGTGCTAAAAATTGTTAGTTATAGGTGTAAAAGGCCTGCTACTCTTCACTTGTTGAAGTCTTTCAACTCCCAAAAGCTCCAGCCAGCTGACAGCATAAGGGACACCTATTAGTCACTACTGCACTGGGTATGCATACCTTGATATATATATATATATATATATATATATATATATATATATATATATATACATACATACATACATACACATACATACACACACATACACACTACTGTTCAAAAGTTTGGGGTCACTTAGAAATGTTCTTGGTTTTCAAAGAAAATCAAATTTTGCCCCTAAAATAACATGAAATGGATCAGAGATACTATCTAGACGATGTTAACATTGTAAATGACTGTTGTAGCTGGAAATGGCTAACTTTTAAAGGAATATCTTTGTAGGTGTACAGAGGCCCTTTATCAGCAACCGTCACTCCTGTGCTCCAATGGCACGTTGTGCTCGCCAATCTAAGTTTAAGTCTAAAAGGCTAATTGATCATTAGAAAACGTGTTTGCAATTATGGCTCATAGTTAGAAATGTTCTTGTTTTCCATGAAAACAGCTAAGTGACCGCAAACCTTTGAACAGTAGTATATATATATATATATATATATATATATATACACACACACACACACTTAACTTCTAATTGTGATTTTGCTAATAACTAAAATAACTAATGTAGGTCATTTGTAAACTTAGGGCATTTGAGCGAATTATAGAACAAACACCAGATAAACCTATTCTGATCCTAATGTAAAAAAGAACCTAAGGATGCAGTGGGGCACAGGAGATACACTGAATGGAAAAAAGCATTTTATGAACTTAAACCAGTTAAACAATTAAATTGCAAAATAATTAATATATCTACTGATTTAATGTAAGGGCATTTATATTTTGCAAAAACAATGTTTTTGATTTGTTTTTAACATAGGATATTGTGTGAAAGGGCTGGCATAATATAGCAAAAGTAAAAAGATTTGTGTTTTCTAAACCTGCTATTACTGTGACTGACTTTGGTCATTCTAAACTACCAAACACTGGCAAAAATATATTTTAGTATACAGTTACATATATAGTTACAGTATTTTTTTTTTTATCAATAATGCTTATTTCTTTAATTTCTTTTTTTTTATTTCTGTTTGTTATTTGTTATCATAGACCTAGCTGTTTTTTAACTTTGATTTTTTTAACTTGGGCTATACCAAGTTAGAGATGTTCTTTAGAAGGATGCTTAGACATATCAAGTAAATACATTCCAAACATTAAATGTGGTAAAATGATGTATGTGTGAAACAAGTATTAAAAAGCATTTACAAACGAAACTATAAAAAAGGTACAACCTTAGCTCATGGGTGCACCAGACGTGGTGCCAAAACCCAATCGTGATAAGTAGCTCCTATTTCAGAGACAGTTTAAATGGAGAAAGGAATAACATTGTAATTCCAGTTACCATCTTCAAGTTATAATATGAGATCAAATAACTAAAATCTGGTCTAAAGAGAGAATATCGGCTGGAAAAGAGAGTATGTACTGGGCAACTGGATACAGATATGTGAAAAAGAAAGTACACCCTATTTGAATTCTATGGTTTTACATATCAGGACATAAGAATCATCTGTTTTACAATGTGCCATAATTTATGTAACAAAAATAAAGCCAAAATGGAGAAGCCATGTCTGAAAACTAAGTACACACTTACTGCTTCCATAGAAATAAAGATGCTAAGTAGCAGACAGATGATGCTAATCAAATGCCACTGATTAATTGATCATTAGCAAGTGTGACCACCTCTATAAAAGCCAAAGTTTTAGCAGTTTTCTGGTCTGGAGCATCCAGGTGCGTTAATGATCTTAGAGAAGCAATTGTTGCTGCCCCTCAATCTGAAAAGTCCACCATTCTACAGTGAACACAATTACACAAAAGTTGAAAACATTCAAGACAGTTGCCAATATTCCTAGGAGTGGACGTCCAAGCACATTCACCTCAACGTTAGACCGTGCAACGCTCAGAGAAATTGCCAAAAAAAACCCAAGTGTTACATCTCAGACTCTACAGGCCTCAGCATGTTAATTGTTAAAGCTCAATTTGAAACAAACTGAACAAGTATGGTTTGTTTAGAAGGGTTGCCAGGAGAAAGCAACATCTCTCTAAAAAGAACATACCAGCCCGGCAAAGGTTTGCAAAGTTGCATCTGAACAAACCACAAGACTTCTGGAATAATGTTGTTTGGACAGACAAGATAAAAGTGGAGATGGCCATAATGCATAGCGCCATGTTTGGCAAAAACCATCAGCCTAAACACCTCATACCAACTGTCATGCACGGTGGTGGAGGGGTGATGATTTGGACTTGTTTTGCAGCCACATGACCTGGGAACCTTGCAATCATCAAGTCGACCACGAACTCCTCTGTATACCAAAGCATTCTAGAGTCAAATGTGAGGCCATCTTTCCAACAGCTAAAGCTTGGCTGAAATTGGGTCATGCAATAGGATAATGATCTCAAGTCAAAAGAAAAGAATCAATGGCCCAGTCAAAATCTACACCTCAACCCAACTGAAATGCTGTAGCGTGACCTTAAGAGAGATCTGCATTAACAAATACCCACAAACCTCAATAAACCAAAGCAACGTTGTAAAGAAGAAATTGATAAAGTCATACAGAAAACGATTACTTTAAGTTAATGCTGTTAAAATTGGTTCTACACAGTGTAATATCTCACGAGTTGCTCATTTGAGGTTGCATTTTTGTTATTTTGTCATGATATCTCCATAGAATTTAAAGAGGGTGTACTTTTTTTTCACACGACTGTAGATGTCTAGCAGAGTGTCCTTTGGTAAGCAATCCATGGTGAGAATACCCCATGGTTACATTCCTGCCTAGTCAAGGGGTTACATAAATACCGGGTCACTGCATGGAATTTGGTAGGAAACAGAATTGCCAATTGTAGAGAAAAAAAGTTGATACAGTACGATGTTATGATGTTCCTTAACACATATAAAATCTGGATTATTTCAATTGAAAATGTAGTGTTCTTCATAAATGATAATATTGATGATGATAATAAAGTCAATGATTCTTGTCTCTAACTACATTTCTACAATACAAAGGAAGAGTCTATCATCTGGACTTCTGACACACTTGGCTATAACTGTATGGATTTCAAATTTGCTCTCTGTATGTTTGTCAGAGGGATATAGGTAATATTTCTGAGACACACACGTGCTCAGACATGTCTTTTTTGCCAAAATAATACACTCTCTCTCAATATTTGGAATTTGCTTAATATGATGCGAAGATGGTCTGTCATCGTCTACTGTGTAAAAAGTAAGTAATCACAGACCGCGGAATGAGCAAAGGACAAATATATCTAGAACTAGAAGAGGCTTCCTTCTGGGACGACAGCCATGCAGACCAATTTGATGCAGTGTGCGGCGTACGGTCTGAGCCCTGACAGTCTGACCCCCCACCCCTTCAACCTCTGCAGCAATGCTGGCAGCACTCATACGTCTATTTCCCAAAGACAACCTCTGGATATGACGCTGAGCACGTGCACTCAAGTTCTTTGGTCGACCATGGCGAGGCCCGTTCTGAGTGGAACCTGTCCTGTGAAACCGCTGTATGGTTTTGCCCACCGTGCTGCAGCTCAGTTTCAGGGTCTTGGCAATCTTCTTATAGCCTAGCCCTAGGCCATCTTTATGTAGAGCAACAATTTTCATATCCTTAGAAAGTCCTTTGCCATGAGGTGCCATGTTGAACTTCCAGTGACCAGTATGAAAGAGTGTGAGAGCAATAACACCAAATTTAACACACCTGCTCACCATTCACACCTGAGACCTTGTAACACTAACAAGTCACATGACACCGGGGAGGGAAAATGGCCAATTGAGCCATTTCCACTTAGGGGTGTACTTCCTTTGTTGCCAAGGTTTAGACATTAATGGCTGTGTGTTGAGTTATTTTGAGGGGACAGCAAATTTACACTGTTATACAGGCTGTACACTCACTACTTTACATTGTAGCAGAGTGTCATTTCTTCAGTGTTGCCACATGAAAAGATATAATAAAATATTTACAAAAGTGTGAGGGGTGTACTCACTTTTGTGATATATTGTGTATATATATATATATATATATATATATATATATATATATGTATATATATATATATATATATATATATATCTACACACATAAATATATACACACGCACACTACCGTTCAAAATAAATACTTAATTGTGATTGTCTTTGCTACTATAAATGCGACCCTCAGTTTTAACAATCTGGCATCTGGTGAAATGGAAACACAGAAAACATCTATTATAAAATGCCTTGACAAAACACAAACTGAGCCCTGTAACAGCAGCAACGTAATAACAATTAACAATTAGTGTAGAAAAAAATGTTTATTCTACCAGGTGTACATATACTAATGCAAATATTTGCAAAAGACTTTGTAGAGAAGTCGAGCTCCCGGAAAAGAGGTTTACTGCTGTGAAAAGTAACAGTGAAATCCTAGTACTTCTTTGTGTCCATTATCAGAGAAACACAACACAATATCTGGCCTCAGCAGACTCCATAGACAGAAAACCTAGCAACGCACCGCTCTTTATCACATACATCTGTGTTCTCATTACTGCATGTGCGTCTTTTAGATTGAACGCACAATTTGGCTAAATTTGTATAATAATGAATTCTGCAGTACACGTTTAATAAATATAAATTATTTAGACCATTATTTAGTAGAATACTAAAAGCCCAATTTTATGTTCTACATAGTAATATAGTATAGTAGGTTGAAAAAAAGACTTCAGCCCATCAAGTTCAACCTTTCACTCATACCTACTTCTAATCTTCTAAAGCTTATAGGAAAAAGAAATGTCCAAATTTCTCCAAATTGGACCCGTATCAATGATCACATTTACTACATGAGACGGCAGAGAAAGTCAGAGGTATCTCAAACAAAATAAATGGTTTTTGCCACCAATCTTTC